>NC_034189.2:2685053-2780053 GCF_002021735.2 Oncorhynchus kisutch | reverse complement strand
GGGTCTTCCCTAACCTGCTACATCGCTGGACTGAGAGGGTCTTCCCAGACTAACCTGCTACCTCGCTGGACTGAGAGGGTCTTCCCTAACCTGCTACCACGCTGGACTGAGAGGGTCTTCCCTAACCTGCTACCTCGCTGGACTGAGAGGGTCTTCCCAGACTAACCTGCTACCACGCTGGACTGAGAGGGTCTTCCCAGAATAACCTGCTACCATGCTGGACTGAGAGGGTCTTCCCAGACTAACTGCTACCTCGCTAGACTGAGAGGGTCTTCCCTAAACCTGCTACCTCGCTAGACTGAGAGGGTCTTCCCTAACCTGCTACCTCGCTGGACTGAGAGGATCTTCCCAGACTAACCTGCTACCACGCTGACTGAGAGGGTCTTCCCAGACTAACCTGCTACCTCACTGGACTGAGAGGGTATTCCCTAACCTGCTACCTCGCTAGACTGAGAGGGTCTTCCCTAAACCTGCTACCTCGCTAGACTGAGAGGGTCTTCCCTAACCTGCTACCTCGCTGGACTGAGAGTGGTGGACCCCACAGTACACACAACACAACCTCAACCACACCACGTTCATGGTGAGCAACTACACACACTCACTCACTCACTCACTCACTCACTCACTCACTCACTCACTCACTCACTCACTCACTCACACTGAAACATACACAAAGGATGGCTAACCTTCCTAGGACTAGACAGTTGGCAGGTTGTAGTTACCATAGACTAGACAGTGGACAGGTGTAGTTACCATAGACTAGACAGGTGTAGTTACCATAGACTAGACAGTGGACAGGTGTAGTTACCATAGACTAGACAGTGGACAGGTGTAGTTACCATAGACTAGACAGGTGTAGTTACCATAGACTAGACAGTGGACAGATGTAGTTACCATAGACTAGACAGGTGTAGTTACCATAGACTAGACAGTGGACAGGTGTAGTTACCATAGACTAGACAGTGGACAGGTGTAGTTACCATAGACTAGACAGGTGTAGTTACCATAGACTAGACAGTGGACAGGTGTAGTTACCATAGACTAGACAGGTGTAGTTACCATAGACTAGACAGTGGACAGGTGTAGTTACCATAGACTAGACAGGTGTAGTTACCATAGACTAGACAGTGGACAGGTGTAGTTACCATAGACTAGACAGTGGACAGGTGTAGTTACCATAGACTAGACAGTGGACAGGTGTAGTTACCATAGACTAGACAGGTGTAGTTACCATAGACTAGACAGGTGTAGTTACCATAGACTAGACAGTGGACAGGTGTAGTTACCATAGACTAGACAGGTGTAGTTACCATAGACTAGACAGGTGTAGTTACCATAGACTAGACAGTGGACAGGTGTAGTTACCATAGACTAGACAGGTGTAGTTACCATAGACTAGACAGTGGACAGGTGTAGTTACCATAGACTAGACAGGTGTAGTTACCATAGACTAGACAGTGGACAGGTGTAGTTACCATAGACTAGACAGGTGTAGTTACCATAGACTAGACAGTGGACAGGTGTAGTTAACATAGACTAGACAGGTGTAGTTACCATAGACTAGACAGGTGTAGTTCCCATAGACTAGACAGTTGACAGGTGTAGTTACCATAGCCTAGACATGTGTAGTTACCATAGACTAGACAGGTGTAGTTCCCATAGACTAGACAGGTGTAGTTACCATAGACTAGACAGTGGACAGGTGTAGTTACCATAGACTAGACAGTGGACAGGTGTAGTTACCATAGACTAGACAGGTGTAGTTACCATAGACTAGACAGTGGACAGGTGTAGTTACCATAGACTAGACAGTTGGCAGGTGTAGTTACCATAGACTAGACAGGTGTAGTTACCATAGACTAGACAGGTGTAGTTACCATAGACTAGACAGGTGTAGTTTCCATAGACTAGACAGTGGACAGGTGTAGTTACCATAGACTAGACAGTGGACAGGTGTAGTTACCATAGACTAGACAGTGGACAGGTGTAGTTACCATAGACTAGACAGGTGTAGTTACCATAGACTAGACAGTGGACAGGTGTAGTTACCATAGACTAGACAGTGGACAGGTGTAGTTACCATAGACTAGACAGTGGACAGGTGTAGTTACCATAGACTAGACAGTGGACAGGTGTAGTTACCATAGACTAGACAGTGGACAGGTGTAGTTACCATAGACTAGACAGTGGACAGGTGTAGTTACCATAGCCTAGACATGTGTAGTTACCATAGACTAGACAGGTGTAGTTCCCATAGACTAGACAGGTGTAGTTACCATAGACTAGACAGTGGACAGGTGTAGTTACCATAGACTAGACAGTGGACAGGTGTAGTTACCATAGACTAGACAGGTGTAGTTACCATAGACTAGACAGTGGACAGGTGTAGTTACCATAGACTAGACAGTTGGCAGGTGTAGTTACCATAGACTAGACAGGTGTAGTTACCATAGACTAGACAGGTGTAGTTACCATAGACTAGACAGGTGTAGTTTCCATAGACTAGACAGTGGACAGGTGTAGTTACCATAGACTAGACAGTGGACAGGTGTAGTTACCATAGACTAGACAGTGGACAGGTGTAGTTACCATAGACTAGACAGGTGTAGTTACCATAGACTAGACAGTGGACAGGTGTAGTTACCATAGACTAGACAGTGGACAGGTGTAGTTACCATAGACTAGACAGTGGACAGGTGTAGTTACCATAGACTAGACAGTGGACAGGTGTAGTTACCATAGACTAGACAGGTGTAGTTACCATAGACTAGACAGGTGTAGTTACCATAGACTAGACAGGTGTAGTTACCATAGACTAGACAGTGGACAGGTGTAGTTACCATAGACTAGACAGGTGTAGTTACCATAGACTAGACAGTGGACAGGTGTAGTTACCATAGACTAGACAGTGGACAGGTGTAGTTACCATAGACTAGACAGGTGTAGTTACCATAGATAGACAGGTGTAGTTACCATAGACTAGACAGTGGACAGGTGTAGTTACCATAGACTAGACAGTGGACAGGTGTAGTTACCATAGACTAGACAGTGGACAGGTGTAGTTACCATAGACTAGACAGGTGTAGTTACCATAGACTAGACAGGTGTAGTTACCATAGACTAGACAGTGGACAGGTGTAGTTACCATAGACTAGACAGGTGTAGTTACCATAGACTAGACAGGTGTAGTTACCATAGACTAGACAGTGGACAGGTGTAGTTACCATAGACTAGACAGGTGTAGTTACCATAGACTAGACAGTGGACAGGTGTAGTTACCATAGACTAGACAGGTGTAGTTACCATAGACTAGACAGTGGACAGGTGTAGTTACCATAGACTAGACAGGTGTAGTTACCATAGACTAGACAGTGGACAGGTGTAGTTACCATAGACTAGACAGGTGTAGTTACCATAGACTAGACAGGTGTAGTTCCCATAGACTAGACAGTTGACAGGTGTAGTTACCATAGACTAGACATGTGTAGTTACCATAGACTAGACAGGTGTAGTTCCCATAGACTAGACAGGTGTAGTTACCATAGACTAGACAGTGGACAGGTGTAGTTACCATAGACTAGACAGTGGACAGGTGTAGTTACCATAGACTAGACAGGTGTAGTTACCATAGACTAGACAGTGGACAGGTGTAGTTACCATAGACTAGACAGTTGGCAGGTGTAGTTACCATAGACTAGACAGGTGTAGTTACCATAGACTAGACAGGTGTAGTTACCATAGACTAGACAGGTGTAGTTTCCATAGACTAGACAGTGGACAGGTGTAGTTACCATAGACTAGACAGTGGACAGGTGTAGTTACCATAGACTAGACAGTGGACAGGTGTAGTTACCATAGACTAGACAGGTGTAGTACCATAGACTAGACAGTGGACAGGTGTAGTTACCATAGACTAGACAGTGGACAGGTGTAGTTACCATAGACTAGACAGTGGACAGGTGTAGTTACCATAGACTAGACAGTGGACAGGTGTAGTTACCATAGACTAGACAGGTGTAGTTACCATAGACTAGACAGTGGACAGGTGTAGTTACCATAGACTAGACAGTGGACAGGTGTAGTTACCATAGACTAGACAGGTGTAGTTACCATAGACTAGACAGGTGTAGTTACCATAGACTAGACAGTTGACAGGTGTAGTTACCATAGACTAGACAGGTGTAGTTACCATAGACTAGACAGGTGTAGTTACCATAGACTAGACAGTTGGCAGGTGTAGCTACCATAGACTAGACAGTGGACAGGTGTAGTTACCATAGACTAGACAGTGGACAGGTGTAGTTACCATAGACTAGACAGTTGACAGGTGTAGTTACCATAGACTAGACAGGTGTAGTTACCATAGACTAGACAGGTGTAGTTACCATAGACTAGACAGTTGGCAGGTGTAGTTACCATAGACTAGACAGTTGATAATGCTGCTGGTAATAAACAGACTATGAGCTGTTACTGCAGGAAGTGTTTCTCCTGTTTATATTGAGCTGTGATTGCTGGAGAATCCTACAGTATCGTCACACTATTCGGTAACCAGTTTCCAGAGGCTGCAGTTCTCCCAGATGACCACAGGGAGGCAGCAGAGTGCCAGACATGGTGCTGGCCGACAGGATGTTGTCGATTTAGGGACTCATAATAAACAGTAGAAAGCGTTCTTATAATAGACTGTTCCTATAACAAGTTGATATAGTTATTATACTATTATTATTATTATTTTCATGAAAAAAGTGTCAGATTAACATAATCAGACAAACAACACCAGATAAACACCATCAGGTAAACACCAGATAAACACCATCAGGTAAACATCATCAGGTAAACATCATCAGGTAAACATCATCAGGTAAACACCAGATAAACATCATCAGGTAAACACCATCAGGTAAACATCATCAGGTAAACACCATCAGGTAAACATCATCAGGTAAACACCATCAGGTAAACATCATCAGATAAACACCATCAGGTAAACATCATCAGGTAAACACCATCAGGTAAACATCATCAGATAAACACCATCAGGTAAACAACAGATAAACATCATCAGGTAAACATCATCAGGTAAACATCCTCAGGTAAACATCATCAGGTAAACACCATCAGGTAAATATCATCAGGTAAATATCATCAGGTAAATATCATAAGCCAAGCCACCAGTACACATCACTCAGCAGTCACCATCACTCAGCAGTCACCATCACTCAGCAGTCACTATTACACATCACTCAGCAGTCACCATCACTCAGCAGTCACCATCACTCCACAGTCACCATCACTCAGCAGTCACTATTACACATCACTCAGCAGTCACCATCACTCAGCAGTCACCATTACCCATCACTCAGCAGTCACCATTACCCATCACTCAGCAGCCACCATCACTCAGAAGTCACCATTACCCATCGCTCAGCAGTCACCATTACACATTACTCAGCAGTCACCATCACTCAGCAGTCACCATTACCCATCACTCAGCAGTCACCATTACCCATCACTCAGCAGTCACCATCACTCAGCAGTCACCATCACTCAGCAGTCACCATTACCCATCAGTCAGCAGTCACCAGTACACATCACTCAGCAGTCAGCAGTCACCATTACACATCACTCAGCAGTCACCATTACACATCACTCAGCAGTCACCATTACACATCACTCAGCAGTCACCAGTACACATCGCTCAGCAGTCACCATCACTCAGCAGTCACCATTACACATCACTCAGCAGTCACCAGTACACATCACTCAGCAGTCACCATCACTCAGCAGTCACCATTACACATCACTCAGCAGTCACCATACCCATCACTCAGCAGTCACCATCACTCAGCAGTCACCATTACACATCACTCAGCAGTCACTATTGCCCATCACTCAGCAGTTACCATTACCCATCCCTCAGCAGTCACTATTACACATCACTCAGCATTCACCATCACCCATCACTCAGCAGTCACCATCACTCAGCAGTCACCATTACACAGCACTCAGCAGTCACCATTACACATAACTCAGCAGTCACTATTACCCATCCCTCAGCAGTCACTATTACCCATCACTCAGCAGTCACCATCACTCAGCAGTCACCATTACCCATCACTCAGCAGTCACCATTACCCATCCCTCAGCAGTCACTATTACCCATCCCTCAGTAGTCACTATTACCCATCACTCAGCAGTCACCATCACTCAGCAGTCACCATTACCCATCCCTCAGCAGTCACCAATACCCATCACTCAGCAGTCACCATTACCCATCCCTCAGCAGTCACTATTACCCATCCCTCAGTAGTCACTATTACCCATCACTCAGCAGTCACCATTACACAGCAGTCACCATTACCCATCACTTAGCAGTCACCAGCACTCAGCAGTCACCATTACCCATCACTTGGCAGTCACCATCACTCAGCAGTCACCATTACCCATCACTCAGCAGTCACCATCACTCAGCAGTCACCATTATCCATCACTCAGCAGTCACCATTACACATCACTCAGCAGTCACCATCACTCAGCAGTCACCATCACTCAGCAGTCACCATTACCCATCACTCAGCAGTCACCATTACACATTACTCAGCAGTCACCATCACTCAGCAGTCACCATCACTCAGCAGTCACCATTACACATCACTCAGCAGTCACTATTACACATCACTCCGCAGTCACCATTACACATTACTCAGCAGTCACCATACCTCAGCAGTCACCATCACTCAGCAGTCACCATCACTCAGCAGTCACCATCACTCAGCAGTCACCATTACACATAACTCAGCAGTCACCATTACCCATCACTCAGCAGTCACCATCACTCAGCAGTCACCATCACTCAGCAGTCACCATTACACATCACTCAGCAGTCACTATTACACATCACTCAGCAGTCACCATCACTCAGCAGTCACTATTACACATCACTCCGCAGTCACCATTACACATTACTCAGCAGTCACCATACCTCAGCAGTCACCATCACTCAGCAGTCACCATCACTCAGCAGTCACCATCACTCAGCAGTCACCATTACACATAACTCAGCAGTCACCATTACCCATCACTCAGCAGTCACCATCACTCAGCAGTCACCATCACTCAGCAGTAACCATTACCCATCACTCAGCAGTCACCAGTACACATCACTCAGCACTCAGCAGTCACCATTACACATCACTCAGCAGTCACCATTACCCATCACTCAGCAGTCACCATTACACATCACTCAGCAGTCACCATTACACATCACTCAGCAGTCACCAGTACACATCACTCATCACTCAGCAGTCACCATTACACATCACTCAGCAGTCACCAGTACACATCACTCAGCAGTCACCATCACTCAGCAGTCACCATTACACATCACTCATTAGTCGCCATTACACATCACTCAGCAGTCACCAGTACACATCACTCAGCAGTCACCATCACTCAGCAGTCACCATTACACATCACTCAGCAGTCACCATACCCATCACTCAGCAGTCACCATCACTCAGCAGTCACCATTACACATCACTCAGCAGTCACTATTACCCATCACTCAGCAGTCACCAGTACACATCACTCAGCAGTCAGCAGTACACATCACTCAGCAGTCACCATTACCCATCACTCAGCAGACACCATCACTCAGCAGTCACCATTACACATCACTCAGCAGTCACTATTACCCATCACTCAGCAGTCACCATTACCCATCACTCAGCAGACACCATCACTCAGCAGTCACCATTACACATCACTCAGCAGTCACTATTACCCATCACTCAGCAGTCACCATTACACATAACTCAGCAGTCACCATCACTCAGCAGTCACCATTACCCATCACTCAGCAGTCACCATTACCCATCACTCAGCAGTCACCATCACTCAGCAGTCACCATTACACATCACTCAGCAGTCACTATTACCCATCACTCAGCAGTTACCATTACCCATCCCTCAGCAGTCACTATCACACATCACTCAGCAGTCACCATTACCCATCACTCAGCAGTCACCATCACTCAGCAGTCACCATTACACAGCACTCAGCAGTCACCATTACACATAACTCAGCAGTCACTATTACCCATCCCTCAGCAGTCACTATTACCCATCACTCAGCAGTCACCATCACTCAGCAGTCACCATTACACATCACTCAGCAGTCACCATTACCCATCCCTCAGCAGTCACTATTACCCATCCCTCAGTAGTCACTATTACCCATCACTCAGCAGTCACCATCACTCAGCAGTCACCATTACCCATCCCTCAGCAGTCACCAATACCCATCACTCAGCAGTCACCATTACCCATCCCTCAGCAGTCACTATTACCCATCCCTCAGTAGTCACTATTACCCATCACTCAGCAGTCACCATTACATAGCAGTCACCATTACCCATCACTCAGCAGTCACCAGCACTCAGCAGTCACCATTACCCATCACTTGGCAGTAACCATCACTCAGCAGTCACCATTATCCATCACTCAGCAGTCACCATTACACATCACTCAGCAGTCACCATCACTCAGCAGTCACCATCACTCAGCAGTCGCCATCGCTCAGCAGTCACCATCACTCAGCAGTCACCATCACTCAGCAGTCACCATTACCCATCACTCAGCAGTCACCATCACTCAGCAGTCACCATTACACAGCACTCAGCAGTCACCATTACACATAACTCAGCAGTCACTATTACCCATCCCTCAGCAGTCACTATTACCCATCACTCAGCAGTCACCATCACTCAGCAGTCACCATTACACATCACTCAGCAGTCACCATTACCCATCCCTCAGCAGTCACTATTACCCATCCCTCAGTAGTCACTATTACCCATCACTCAGCAGTCACCATCACTCAGCAGTCACCATTACCCATCCCTCAGCAGTCACCAATACCCATCACTCAGCAGTCACCATTACCCATCCCTCAGCAGTCACTATTACCCATCCCTCAGTAGTCACTATTACCCATCACTCAGCAGTCACCATTACATAGCAGTCACCATTACCCATCACTCAGCAGTCACCAGCACTCAGCAGTCACCATTACCCATCACTTGGCAGTCACCATCACTCAGCAGTCACCATTACCCATCACTCAGCAGTCACCATCACTCAGCAGTCACCATTATCCATCACTCAGCAGTCACCATTACACATCAGTCAGCAGTCGCCATCGCTCAGCAGTCACCATCACTCAGCAGTCACCATCACTCAGCAGTCACCATTACCCATCACTCAGCAGTCACCATTACACATTACTCAGCAGTCACCATCACTCAGCAGTCACCATCACTCAGCAGTCACCATTACACATCTCTCAGCAGTCACTATTACCCATTACACAGCAGTCACCATTACACATAACTCAGCAGTCACCATCACTCAGCAGTCACCATTACCCATCACTCAGCAGTCACCATTACCCATCACTCAGCAGTCACCATCACTCAGCAGTCACCATTACACATCACTCAGCAGTCACTATTACCCATCACTCAGCAGTTACCATTACCCATCCCTCAGCAGTCACTATTACACATCACTCAGCAGTCACCATTACCCATCACTCAGCAGTCACCATCACTCAGCAGTCACCATTACCCATCCCTCAGCAGTCACTATTACCCATCCCTCAGTAGTCACTATTACCCATCACTCAGCAGTCACCATTACACAGCAGTCACCATTACCCATCACTCAGCAGTCACCAGCACTCAGCAGTCACCATTACCCATCACTTGGCAGTCACCATCACTCAGCAGTCACCATTACCCATCACTCAGCAGTCACCATCACTCAGCAGTCACCATTATCCATCACTCAGCAGTCACCATTACACATCACTCAGCAGTCACCATCACTCAGCAGTCACCATCACTCAGCAGTCACCATTACCCATCACTCAGCAGTCACCATTACACATTACTCAGCAGTCACCATCACTCAGCAGTCACCATCACTCAGCAGTCACCATTACACATCACTCAGCAGTCACTATTACACACCACTCAGCAGTCACCATCACTCAGCAGTCACTATTACACATCACTCCGCAGTCACCATTACACATTACTCAGCAGTCACCATACCTCAGCAGTCACCATCACTCAGCAGTCACCATCACTCAGCAGTCACCATCACTCAGCAGTCACCATTACACATAACTCAGCAGTCACCATTACCCATCACTCAGCAGTCACCATCACTCAGCAGTCACCATCACTCAGCAGTCACCATTGCACATCACTCAGCAGTCACTATTACACATCACTCAGCAGTCACCATCACTCAGCAGTCACTATTACACATCACTCCGCAGTCACCATTACACATTACTCAGCAGTCACCATACCTCAGCAGTCACCATCACTCAGCAGTCACCATCACTCAGCAGTCACCATTACACATAACTCAGCAGTCACCATTACCCATCACTCAGCAGTCACCATCACTCAGCAGTCACCATCACTCAGCAGTAACCATTACCCATCACTCAGCAGTCACCAGTACACATCACTCAGCAGTCACCATTACACATCACTCAGCAGTCACCATTACACATCACTCAGCAGTCACCAGTACACATCACTCAGCAGTCACCATCACTCAGCAGTCGCCATTACACATCACTCAGCAGTCACCAGTACACATCACTCAGCAGTCACCATCACTCAGCAGTCACCATTACACATCACTCAGCAGTCACCATTACACATCACTCAGCAGTCACCATCACTCAGCAGTCACCATTACACATCACTCAGCAGTCACTATTACCCATCACTCAGCAGTCACCATTGCACATAACTCAGCAGTCACTATTACACATAACTCAGCAGTCACCATCACTCAGCAGTCACCATTACACAAAATTTGCAACATGAAAAATGGAAATTTCAAGATACACAGGTCTTTTTCTTTTTCATTCAAAAGGAGGGAGAAACTTAACAATTGGCAACTAAAGTTTTCTTTATGAAGGAAACATATATAGGCATGGCCTCCTTCCAGTGGCTACCCGGTGTGTTTTGAGCTCCACATATATATCATTTAGACTGTTTTGCATTTATTTGGCAACAATACATGTCACATATCAGTTTGCAAACAATGTAAAAAACCGATATAACTGAGTTAATAAAGCTGCATACATGGGTCTCTTTTTTGTTTTCGTAAGGCAGCTCCAAAATGCAGGTGTTTCAGCCTAGCTCAGTGCTTTCTGTGGTGGACGCGAGCGGTGTAGTCAGGGTATAACACCAACTGGGTCCTGGACTTTCTGACAGGCCTCCCCCAGGAGGTGAGGGTAGGAAACAACATCTCCACTCCGCTGATCCTCAACACTGGGTCCCCCCAAGGGTGCGTTTTCAGCCCCGTCCTGTACTCCCTGTTCACCCACGACTGCGTGGCCATGCACGCCTCCAACTCAATTATCAAGTTTGCAGACGACACAACAGTAGTGGGCTTGATTACCAACAAAGACGAGACGGCCTACAGGGCGGAGGTGAGGGCACTCGGAGAGTTGTGTCAGGAAAACAACCTCTCACTCAACGTCAACAAAACAAAGGAGACGATCTTGGACTTCAGGAAACGGCAGAGGAAGGTGGAAAGTTTTAAGTTCCTCGGCGTACACATCATGGACACACTGAAATGGTCCACCCGCACAGACAGTGTGGTGAAGAAGGCACAACAGCGCATCTTCAACCCCAGGAGGTTGAAGAAATTTGGCTTGTCACCTAAAACCCTCACAAACTTTTACAGATTCACCATTTAGAGCATCCTGTCAGGCTGTATCACCACCTGGTATGGCAACTGCACCATCTAGAAGAAAAATAAACGCACACCTATTTAGGCGAGGTGCTGGCTAGCGGAGTAGAACACCTATTAAGACGAGGTGCTGGCTAGCGGAGAAGAAAACTAGAAAATAAAAGAGAGCCGCACACTCTAGGAGCTCAGATGCAAAAATGTAATTACCAACGTTTCAACAGCCAAGCTGTCTTCATCAGGGTATAATCACAAACACTGCGGGATGACTCGTTTATGTAGTGTCAAAAGACACAGGTGTCTGTAATCATGGCCAAGAGTGGCCTAATATCATTGGTTAATTATCAAATATTAAAATGTCATACAAAGAACAGCATACTGCACCACCCTCAACCACAAGGCTCTCCAGAGGGTGGTGAGGTCAGCACAACGCATCACCGGGGGGCAAACTACCTGCCCTCTAGTACACCTACAGCACCTATTGTCACAGGAAGGCCAAAACTATCATCAAGGCCAACAACCACTCAAGCCACTGCCTGTTCACCCCACTATCATCCAGAAGAGTAGGTCAGTACAGGTACATCAAAGCTTGGGCAGAGAGACTGAAAAACAGCTTCTATCTCAAGGCCATCAGTCCATTAAACAGCCATCACTAACACAGAGAGGCTGCTGCCTACCTACAGACTCAAATCATTGGCCAATACATCGATTAAATAAATGTATCATGAGTCACTTTAAATAATGTCACTTAATATAATGTTTACGTACCCTACATTACTCATCTCATATGTATATACTGTATTTTATACCATCTATTGCATCCTGCCTATGCCGCTCGGCCATCTCTCATCCATATATTTATCATGTACATATTCTTATTTCATCCCTTTACATTTGTGTGTATTTGCCGAAACAAGGAGCACAAGCATTTTGCTACACTCGCAATAACATCTGCTAACCATGTGTATGTGACCAATAACATCTGCTAACCATGTGACCAATAACATCTGCTAACCATGTGACCAATAAAATTTGATTTATTTTGATGTTGTGTAGTAAGCTGTTAGTAGCCCATGTTCCTCACCCAAATAATTTGGTCTCTATCCCCCTCATAATTTTGCCTACTGTTCTGACTTGATGGTGCACATGTAGCCTCTAACCTGTTTTAGAGAAATATAATCATCAAATATTGTAAGAGCTTTCATTTTCTGCTTATATGCCCCCTTTTATTTATTCTAGGCTTCTGACTTGGTGTGCAGGGAGAGAACTGTCAGAACGGCCCATGTTCTGAATTCTGTCGCTGTAAATTTATAAAGTGCTGAACAAATAGTTATATTGAATACGGCCTAGCTTGCTCACTAATGTCTTAATCGAAACGACGGATTGCCTCTCATCGTTCCCTTATGTCGTAGTTTGAACATTTTAGTTGTCATTAGAAACCACATTTGTTTATTAAGCAAGTCAGCCATTTCAGCAGTTTTCTTTTAAAGGCAGTAAATGAGGCTGAATGAACTTTTTCGCTGCCAGACAAAGCTCCGCTGATAGCCAGGTGTAGCAGTGGTAAGGTGTTGGGACTCTGCTGTTAGGCTAACAGTTTGTGGGCACTGTTTGTCACCATTCTAGTGCAATTAATGTATTGTTTAGTGTTGTGTAGTGGCTTTGCATCCAACTTTTTTTCTATTTTTTTGCCCCACCAACATTTACATGCTAAAATCGCCTCCTTCAAATATCCAGTTTCCAAAACACACATATTGATCAAATCACAACTTATAAGTTTCCACTGAATCTGTAGTTTCCCCGGGGATATAGAGGAGGCTCTTCTCAACCTTAAGGGGGGCTACTCTAGGTGGTTCCTGAGAGAGGTTAAGGCTGAGGTCAATCAAACCTTCTAGATCCATGGAGCATATAAGATAGAGAAGGATAACTGGCTATCACGTTTCAGGTATGACCAAGATGCAGACAATGTCAAAGAAACACAAGTTTATTTCTGAAACAGGGGCAGGCAAACGACAGGTCAAAGGCAGGCTCAAGGTCAGGGTCAGAGGTCAATAATCCAGAGAGGTGGGGGAAAGTACAGAACGGTAGTCAGGGTCAGGGGTCAACAATCCAGTGAAGTGGGGGAAGGTACAGAACGGCAGGCAGGCTCAGGGTCAGGGGCAGAACGGTCAAAACCAGGAAGGACTAGAAAACAGGCGCAAGAAACAGGCAGGAGCAGGGAAACAAACACTGGTAGGTTTCACAAACAAAAACAAAATGGCAACAGACAAACAGAGAACACAGGTATAAATACACAGGGGATAATGGGGGAAGATGGGTGACACCTGGAGGGGGGTGGAGACAAGCACAAAGACAGGTGATACAGATCAGGGTGAGACAGACAGGAGGTAGAGAGGATAACTGTGGTTCCATTTGTGGGGACTTATTTATTCTCAGGCTCTGGTGGGGTTCAACACTGAACTGAAATCTCATTTTCAACAGGCCCAGAATGATGGTGGGGCTTTGATTCAGGGTAATCTCAGCCTATTGGAGGAGTAAAAGCCTGAAGGACACTCTAGTCAATTCAAACCTGACCAAGCAGAAAAAAAACACTTTATCGAAACACCGTTTCTGTCCAATAGGCAATCGGGCTTGAGGGACCTCAATCAGGCATAAAGTCCAATTGAATAATATAAATGTGGTTGATGTGATTGAGTCATAAACTCTATATTGTAGAGACACGAATGGCAGAATGCAGACCACATTCAGAAGGAGAGCAGTTACCTTTAGATTACCCAAAACTCAGTAACGTAATCTGATTACATTCAGTTACTTTTAGATTACGTTCCCCTTAAGAGGCATTAGAAGAAGACATAAAATGTATGTTACCAATTGAACAACGTCTAATTGCAGGATAAATCAATTCCAGTCACTCCAATAAATGTTAAACCCCTTGATCTTCAAGAACAGGACTTGGAAATATGGAAGTATAGTTTTGCCAAATTGTTTTACCTGAGTATGACCTCAAAACTAAGGACTTATTAGCCAGCAGGCAGAACGGAACAGTCTGTTGTTTATGATTTAGTTGTCATGGACGACTGATTGGGCTCATTGATTCGGGTTGAAAATAAATGCTGCGCTAGTGGAATGGCTTTGAGCACTACTGAAAAGTGCTATTTACATGTGATAAATGAATGCCATATGCTGCATTTGCTACAGGTCCGTTGTTTACCTTTTAGTTTGTGACACTTTGATATCTTGATAATATGCAGCTGTTTTAAAGGGCAAATCCACAGATGAAACAATAACAAAACGTTCTCCCCGCCTCTGTTTTGGTAAAAAGCTGAGGGATGGGGCATGGAGAAATGTAACCAGTCTCAGATTAATAGATAGAGCTATGGATGTAATGACTGACTATACAGGACTGACCATCCATGATATTAACATTATAGTTATAACCATGTTATGAGGCTATACAGGACTGACCATCCATGATATCAACATTATAGTTATAACCATGTTATGAGGCTATACAGGACTGACCATCCATGATATCAACATTATAGTTATAACCATGTTATGAAGCTATACAGGACTGACCATCCATGATATCAACATTATAGTTATAACCATGTTATGAAGCAGCCATTTGATTAGCTGTTCAGGAGTATTATGGGGTTAGGAGTCTCTTGGATCTGGACTTTGAGCTCCGGTACCTCTTGCCGTGCGGTAGCAGAGAGAACAGTCTATGACTGGGGTGGCTGGAGTCTTTGACATTTTTTTAGGTCCTTCCTCTGACACCGCCTGGTATAGAGGTCCTGATGGTGACGTTCGTCCCATTTATTTTCCTCCGATTGAACATTAGCTAGCAGGATGGAGGGCACGGGCTGATTAGCCACTCGTCGCCTGATCCTCACAAGGCACCCTGATCTTTTGTCTCAGTCACAGTTTCTTTCACCAGTGAAGCACAGGGATCTGGGCCTGGTGTCTGTAGTAGTATATCCCTACCATCCGACTCATTGAGGATCTGGGCCTGGTCGGATCTGGGCCTGGTCAGATCTGGTCGGGTGTCTGTAGTAGTATATCCCTCCCAACCGACTCATTGAGGATCTGGGCCTGGTCAGATCTGGTCGGGTGTCTGTAGTAGTCTGTCCCTCCCATCCGACTCATTGAGGATCTGGGCCTGGTCGGATCTGGGCCTGGTCGGATCTGGGCCTGGTCAGATCTGATCGGGTGTCTGTAGTAGTATGTCCCTCCCATCCGACTCATTGAGGATCTGGGCCTGGTCAGATCTGGGCCTGGTCAGATCTGGTCGGGTGTCTGTAGTAGTTTGTCCCTCCCATCCGACTCATTGAGGATTTGGGCCTGGTCAGATCTGGGCCTGGTCAGATCTGGTCGGGTGTCTGTAGTAATATATCCCTCCCATCCGACTCATTGAGGATTTGGGCCTGGTCGGACCTGGCCTGGTCGGATCTGGGCCTGGTCGGATCTGGGCATGGTCAGATCTGGTCGGGTATCTGTAGTAGTATATCCCTCCCATCCGACTCATTGAGGATCTGGGCCTGGTCAGATCTGGTCGGGTGTCTGTAGCAGTCTGTCCCTCCCATCTGACTCATTGAGGATCTGGGCCTGGTCGGATCTGGGCCTGGTCGGATCTGGGCCTGGTCAGATCTGGTCGGGTGTCTGTAGTAGTATGTCCCTCCCATCCGACTCATTGAGGATCTGGGCCTGGTCAGATCTGGTCGGGTGTCTGTAGTAGTATGTCCCTCCGATCCGACTCATTGAGTATCTGGGCCTGGTTGGATCTGGGGCTGGTCGGATCTGGGCCTGGTCAGATCTGGTTGGGTGTCTGTAGTAGTATGTCCCTCCCATCCGACTCATTGAGGATCTGGGCCTGGTCGGATCTGGGCCTGGTCGGATCTGGGCCTGGTCAGATCTGGTCGGGTGTCTGTAGTAGTATATCCCTCCCATCCGACTCATTGAGGATCTGGGCCTGGTCGGATCTGGGCCTGGTCAGATCTGGTCGGGTGTCTGTAGTAGTATGTCCCTCCCATCCGACTCATTGAGGATCTGGGCCTGGTCAGATCTGGTCGGGTGTCTGTAGTAGTATGTCTCTCCTATCCGACTCATTGAGGATCTTGGCCTGGTCGGATCTGGGGCTGGTCGGATCTGGGCCTGGTCAGATCTGGTCGGGTGACTGTAGTAGTATATCCCTCCCATCCGACACATTGAGGATCTGGGCCTGGTCAGATCTGGTCGGGTGTCTGTAGTAGTATGTCCCTCCCATCCGACTCATTTAGGATCTGGGCCTGGTCAGATCTGGTCGGGTGTCTGTAGTAGTATGTCCCTCCCATCCGACTCATTGAGGATCTGGGCCTGGTCGGATCTGGGGCTGGTCGGATCTGGGCCTGGTCAGATCTGGTCGGGTGTCTGTAGTAGTTTGTCCCTCCCATCCGACTCATTGAGGATCTGGGCCTGGTCAGATCTGGTCGGGTGTCTGTAGTAGTATATCCCTCCCATCCAACTCATTGAGGATTTGGGCCTGGTCAGATCTGGGCCTGGTCGGATCTGGGCCTGGTCGGATCTGGGCCTGGTCGGATCTGGGCCTGGTCGGATCTGGGCCTGGTCAGATCTGGTCGGGTGTCTGTAGTAGTATATCCCTCCCATCCGACTCATTGAGGATCTGTGCCTGGTCAGATCTGGTCGGGTGTCTGTAGTAGTATGTCCCTCCCATCCGACTCATTGAGGATCTGGGCCTGGTCGATACTGGGCCTGGTCAGATCTGGTCGGGTGTCTGTAGTAGTATGTCCCTCCCATCCGACTCATTGAGGATCTGGGCCTGTTCAGATCTGGTCGGGTGTCTGTAGTACTATATCCCTCCCATCCGACTCATTGAGGATTTGGGCCTGGTCGGATCTTGGCCTGGTCGGATCTGGGCCTGGTCGGATCTGGGCCTGGTCAGATCTGGTCGGGTGTCTGTAGTAGTATATCCCTCCCATCCGACTCATTGAGGATCTGGGCCTGGTCAGATCTGGTCGGGTGTCTGTAGTAGTATGTCCCTCCCATCCGACTCATTGAGGATCTGGCCCTGGTCGATACTGGGCCTGGTCAGATCTGGTCGGGTGTCTGTAGTAGTATGTCCCTCCCATCCGACTCATTGAGGATCTGGGCCTGTTCAGATCTGGTCGGGTGTCTGTAGTACTATATCCCTCCCATCCGACTCATTGAGGATTTGGGCCTGGTCGGATCTTGGCCTGGTCGGATCTGGGCCTGGTCGGATCTGGGCCTGGTCAGATCTGGTCGGGTGTCTGTAGTAGTATATCCCTCCCATCCGACTCATTGAGGATCTGGGCCTGGTCGGATCTGGGCCTGGTCGGATCTGGGCCTGGTCGGATCTGGGCCTGGTCGGATCTGGGCCTGGTCAGATCTGGTCGGGTGTCTGTAGTAGTATATCCCTCCCATCCGACTCATTGAGGATCTGGGCCTGGTCAGATCTGGTCGGGTGTCTGTAGTAGTATATCCCTCCCATCCGACTCATTGAGGATTTGGGCCTGGTCGGATCTTGGCCTGGTCGGATCTGGGCCTGGTCGGATCTGGGCCTGGTCAGATCTGGTCGGGTGTCTGTAGTAGTATATCCCTCCCATCCGACTCACTGAGAATCTGGGCCTGGTCGGATCTGGGCCTGGTCAGATCTGGTCGGGTGTCTGTAGTAGTATGTCCCTACCATCCGACTCATTGAGGATCTGGGCCTGGTCGGATCTGGGGCTGGTCGGATCTGGGCCTGGTCAGATCTGGTCGGGTGTCTGTAGTAGTTTGTCCCTCCCATCCGACTCATTGAGGATCTGGGCCTGGTCAGATCTGGTCGGGTGTCTGTAGTAGTATATCCCTCCCATCCAACTCATTGAGGATTTGGGCCTGGTCGGATCTGGGCCTGGTCGGATCTGGGCCTGGTCGGATCTGGGCCTGGTCGGATCTGGGCCTGGTCAGATCTGGTCGGGTGTCTGTAGTAGTATATCCCTCCCATCCGACTCATTGAGGATCTGGGCCTGGTCAGATCTGGTCGGGTGTCTGTAGTAGTATGTCCCTCCCATCCGACTCATTGAGGATCTGGGCCTGGTCGATACTGGGCCTGGTCAGATCTGGTCGGGTGTCTGTAGTAGTATGTCCCTCCCATCCGACTCATTGAGGATCTGGGCCTGTTCAGATCTGGTCGGGTGTCTGTAGTAGTATATCCCTCCCATCCAACTCATTGAGGATTTGAGCCTGGTCGGATCTGGGCCTGGTCGGATCTGGGCCTGGTCGGATCTGGGCCTGGTCAGATCTGGTCGGGTGTCTGTAGTAGTATATCCCTCCCATCCGACTCATTGAGGATCTGGGCCTGGGCAGATCTGGTCGGGTGTCTGTAGTAGTATGTCCCTCCCATCCGACTCATTGAGGATCTGGGCCTGGTCGATACTGGGCCTGGTCAGATCTGGTCGGGTGTCTGTAGTAGTATGTCCCTCCCATCCGACTCATTGAGGATCTGGGCCTGGTCGGATCTGGGGCTGGTCGGATCTGGGCCTGGTCGGATCTGGGCCTGGTCGGGTGTCTGTAGTACTATATCCCTCCCATCCGACTCATTGAGGATTTGGGCCTGGTCGGATCTGGGGCTGGTCGGATCTGGGCCTGGTCAGATCTGGTCGGGTGTCTGTAGTAGTTTGTCCCTCCCATCCGACTCATTGAGGATCTGGGCCTGGTCGGATCTGGGCCTGTTCGGATCTGGGCCTGGTCAGATCTGGTCGGGTGTCTGTAGTAGTATGTCCCTCCCATCCGACTCACTGAGAATCTGGGCCTGGTCGGAACTGGGCCTGTTCGGATCTGGGCCTGGTCAGATCTGGTCGGGTGTCTGTAGTAGTATATCCCTCCCATCCGACTCATTGAAGAAGAACTCTTTGTCCAGTTTGAGGTGAGCAATCTCAGTTCTGACGTCCAGAAGTTCTGTTCGGTCGTAAGAGACGGTAGCAGCAACATTATGTACAAAACAAGTTACGAACAGCGCGAAGAAACAAACAAAATAACGTGATTGGTTGAGAGCCGATAAGACGGAAGCCCTATACTTTATCCAATATCTTTTAGATTTAAGAAAGGAAATATGTTAGTTTTTTGGACGCATATTTAATTCATTATTTGTATTGCCACAAAACTACCTCCATATATATCTATATCTACCTCTATATATATCTATATCTACCTCCATATATATCTATATCTATCTCCATATATATCTATATCTACCTCCATATATATCTATATCTACCTCCATACTACCATTCATTTGTATGGGTTAATATCTATATATATATCTCCATACTACCATTCATGTATATGGGTTACCTTCAGATTAAGGTTTAATATCTATATATATCTCCATACTACCATTCATTTGTATGGGTTACCTTCAGATGAGTCCCGTGACATTGTGTTCTTGAGAATCCCCGCTTTCCATAGTGGGGTCATATTAGTTTGTAGCTGAGAGTCTCCCCTTTCCATAGTGGGGTCATATTAGTTTGTAGCTGAGAGACTCCCCTTTCCATAGTGGGGTCATATTAGTTTGTATCTGAGAGACTCCCCTTTCCATAGTGGGGTCATATTAGTTTGTAGCTGAGAGTCTCCCCTTTCCATAGTGTGGTCATATTAGTTTGTAGCTGAGAGACTCCCCTTTCCATAGTGGGGTCATATTCGTTTGTAGCTGTCTCCTCTTTCCATAGTGGGGTTATAGTGAGGTCATATTAGTTTGTAGCTGAGAGACTCCCCTTTCCATAGTGGGGTCACATTAGTTTGTAGCTGAGAGACTCCCCTTTCCATAGTGGGGTCATATTAGTTTGTAGTCTAAATGTAGTTCGGATGCTACAGACAGAAGTTGGCATATCAGTATAGTATATAGTACTGTAATACCATAATATAGGCCAATACAGTACTGTAGTATAGGCCAATACAGTGCTGTAATATAGGCCAATACAGTACTGTAGTATAGGCCAATACAGTACTGTAATACCATAATATAGGCCAATACAGTACTGTAATACCATAATATAGGCCAATACAGTACTGTAATACCATAATATAGGCCAATACAGTACTGTAGTATAGGCCAATACAGTACTGTAGTATAGGCCAATACAGTACTGTAATATAGGCCAATACAGTACTGTAATATAGGCCAATACAGTACTGTAATACCATAATATAGGCCAATACAGTACTGTAGTATAGGCCAATACAGTACTGTAGTATAGGCCAATACAGTACTGTAATACCATAATATAGGCCAATACAGTACTGTAGTATAGGCCAATACAGTACTGTAATACCATAATATAGGCCAATACAGTACTGTAATACCATAATATAGGCCAATACAGTACTGTAATGTAGGCCAATACAGTACTGTAGTATAGGCCAATACAGTACTGTAATACCATAATATAGGCCAATACAGTACTGTAATACCATAATATAGGCCAATATAGTACTGTAATATAGGCCAATACAGTACTGTAATATAGGCCAATACAGTACTGTAATACCATAATATAGGCCAATACAGTACTGTAGTATAGGCCAATACAGTACTGTAATACCATAATATAGGCCAATACAGTACTGCAGTATAGGCCAATACAGTACTGTAGTATAGGCCAATACAGTACTGTAATATAGGCCAATACAGTACTGTAGTATAGGCCAATACAGTACTGTAGTATAGGCCAATACAGTACTGTAGTATAGGCCAATACAGTACTGTAATACCATAATATAGGCCAATACAGTACTGTAATATAGGCCAATACAGTACTGTAATACCATAATATAGGCCAATACAGTACTGTAGTATAGGCCAATACAGTACTGCAGTATAGGCCAATACAGTACTGTAGTATAGGCCAATACAGTACTGTAATATAGGCCAATACAGTACTGTAGTATAGGCCAATACAGTACTGTAGTATAGGCCAATACAGTACTGTAGTATAGGCCAATACAGTACTGTAATACCATAATATAGGCCAATACAGTACTGTAATATAGGCCAATACAGTACTGTGATAACATAATATAGGCCAATACAGTACTGTAGTATAGGCCAATACAGTACTGTAGTATAGGCCAATACAGTACTGTAATATAGGCCAATACAGTACTGTAATATAGGCCAATACAGTACTGTAATATAAGCCAATACAGTACTGTAATATAGGCCAATACAGTACTATAATACCATAATATAGGCCAATACAGTACTGTAATACTGTAGTATAGGCCAATACAGTACTGTAATACCATAATATAGGCAAATACAGTACTGTAATACCATAATGTAGGCCAATACAATACAGTACTGTAATACTGTATCCTGTCTCAGCCTCCAGTATTTATGCTGCAGTAGTTTATGTGTCGGGGGGCTAGGGTCAGTTTGTTATATCTGGAGTACTTCTCCTGTCCTATTCGGTGTCCTGTGTGAATCTAAGTGTGCGTTCTCTAATTCTCTCCTTCTCTCTTTCTTTCTCTCTCTCGGAGGACCTGAGCCCTAGGACCATGCCCCAGGACTACCTGACATGATGACTCCTTGCTGTCCCCAGTCCACCTGGCCATGCTGCTGCTCCAGTTTCAACTTCCACCTGACTGTGCTGCTGCTCTAGTTTCAACTGTTCTGCCTTATTATTATTCGACCATGCTGGTCATTTATGAACATTTGAACATCTTGGCCATGTTCTGTTATAATCTCCACCCGGCACAGCCAGAAGAGGACTGGCCACCCCACATAGCCTGGTTCCTCTCTAGGTTTCTTGGCCTTTCTAGGGAGTTTTTCCTAGCCACCGTGCTTCTACACCTGCATTGCTTGCTGTTTGGGGTTTTAGGCTGGGTTTCTGTACAGCACTTTGAGATATCAGCTGATGTACGAAGGGCTATATAAATAAATTTGATTTGATTTGATTTGATTTGTAATACCATTATATAGGCCAATACAGTACTGTAGTATAGGCCAATACAGTACTGTAATATAGGCCAATACAGTACTGTAATACCATAATATAGGCCAATACAGTACTGTAGTATAGGCCAATACAGTACTGTAGTATAGGCCAATACAGTACTGTAGTATAGGCCAATACAGTACTGTAATATAGGCCAATACAGTACTGTAGTATAGGCCAATACAGTACTGTAGTATAGGCCAATACAGTACTGTAATACCATAATATAGGCAAATACAGTACTGTAATATAGGCCAATACAGTACTATAGTATAGGCCAATACAGTACTATAATATCATAATGTAGGCCAATACAGTACTGTAATACCATAATGTAGGCCAATACAGTACTGTAATACCATAATATAGGCCAATACAGTACAGTAGTAACATAATATAGGCCAATACAGTACTGTAGTATAGGCCAATACAGTACTGTAGTATAGGCCAATACAGTACTGTAGTATAGGACAATACAGTACTGTAATACCATAATATAGGCCAACATACTACTGTAATACCATAATATAGGCCAATACAGTACTGTAATACCATAATATAGGCCAATATAGTACTGTAATACCATAATATAGGCCAATACAGT
This sequence comes from Oncorhynchus kisutch, assembly GCF_002021735.2. Lineage (NCBI taxonomy): Eukaryota > Metazoa > Chordata > Actinopteri > Salmoniformes > Salmonidae > Oncorhynchus > Oncorhynchus kisutch. Next base: position 2,756,680 of record NC_034189.2, on the reverse strand, counting down.
ACTGTAGTATAGGCCAATACAGTACTGTAGTATAGGCCAATACAGTACTGTAATACCATAATATATGGTATTAGTTAGTGAATAGAGACAGACTGCTCTGTCAGTCAGTTAGTGAATAGAGACAGGCTGCTCTGTCAGTTAGTGAATAGAGACAGACTGCTCTGTCAGTCAGTGAATAGAGACAGGCTGCTCTGTCAGTCAGTTAGTGAATAGAGACAGGCTGCTCTGTCAGTTAGTGAATAGAGACAGACTGCTCTGTGTGTCAGTTAGTGAATGGAGACAGACTGCTCTGTGTGTCAGTTAGTGAATAGAGACAGACTGCTCTGTCAGTCAGTTAGTGAATAGAGACAGACTGCTCTGTCAGTCAGTTAGTGAATAGAGACAGACTGCTCTGTCAGTTAGTGAATAGAGACAGACTGCTCTGTCAGTCAGTGAATAGAGACAGGCTGCTCTGTCAGTCAGTTAGTGAATAGAGACAGGCTGCTCTGTGTGTCAGTTAGTGAATAGAGACAGGCTGCTCTGTGTGTCAGTTAGTGAATAGAGACAGGCTGCTCTGTCAGTCAGTTAGTGAATAGAGACTGGCTGCTCTGTCAGTCAGTTAGTGAATAGAGACAGACTGCTCTGTGTGTCAGTTAGTGAATAGAGACAGACTGCTCTGTCAGTTAGTGAATAGAGACAGACTGCTCTGTCAGTCAGTGAATAGAGACAGGCTGCTCTGTCAGTCAGTTAGTGAATAGAGACAGGCTGCTCTGTGTGTCAGTTAGTGAATAGAGACAGGCTGCTCTGTGTGTCAGTTAGTGAATAGAGACAGGCTGCTCTGTCAGTCAGTTAGTGAATAGAGACAGGCTGCTCTGTCAGTCAGTTAGTAAATAGAGACAGGCTGCTCTGTCAGTTAGTGAATAGAGACAGGCTGCTCTGTCAGTCAGTTAGTGAATAGAGACAGACTGCTCTGTCAGTTAGTGAATAGAGACAGGCTGCTCTGTCAGTCAGTTAGTGAATAGAGACAGGCTGCTCTGTCAGTCAGTTAGTAAATAGAGACAGGCTGCTCTGTCAGTTAGTGAATAGAGACAGGCTGCTCTGTCAGTCAGTTAGTGAATAGAGACAGGCTGCTCTGTCAGTCAGTTAGTGAATAGAGACAGACTGCTCTGTCAGTTAGTGAATAGAGACAGACTGCTCTGTCTGTCAGTTAGTGAATAGAGACAGACTGCTCTGTGTGTCAGTTATTGAATAGAGACAGACTGCTCTGTCAGTTAATAAATAGAGACAGACTGCTCTGTCAGTCAGTTAGTGAATAGAGACAGATTGCTCTGTGTGTCAGTTAATAAATAGAGACAGACTGCTCTGTCAGTCAGTTAGTAAATAGAGACAGACTGCTCTGTGTGTCAGTTAGTGAATGGAGACAGACTGCTCTGTGTGTCAGTTAGTGAATAGAGACAGGCTGCTCTGTGTGTCAGTTACTGAATAGAGACAGACTGCTCTGTGTGTCAGTTAGTGAATAGAGACAGGCTGCTCTGTGTGTCAGTTAGTGAATAGAGACAGGCTGCTCTGTCAGTTAGTGAATAGAGACAGACTGCTCTGTGTGTCAGTTAGTGAATAGAGAAAGGCTGCTCTGTGTGTCAGTTACTGAATAGAGACAGACTGCTCTGTGTGTCAGTTAGTGAATAGAGACAGACTGCTCTGTCAGTCAGTTAGTGAATAGAGACAGACTGCTCTGTCAGTCAGTTAGTGAATAGAGACAGGCTGCTCTGTCAGTTAGTGAATAGAGACAGGCTGCTCTGTCAGTTAGTGAATAGAGACAGACTGCTCTGTCAGTTAGTGAATAGAGACAGACTGCTCTGTCAGTTAATAAATAGAGACAGACTGCTCTGTCAGTCAGTTAGTGAATAGAGACTGGCTGCTCTGTCAGTCAGTTAGTGAATAGAGACAGACTGCTCTGTGTGTCAGTTAGTGAATAGAGACAGACTGCTCTGTGTGTCAGTTAGTGAATAGAGACAGACTGCTCTGTGTGTCAGTTAGTGAATAGAGACAGGCTGCTCTGTGTTTCAGTTAGTGAATAGAGACAGACTGCTCTGTGTGTCAGTTAGTGAATAGAGACAGACTGCTCTGTGTGTCAGTTAGTGAATAGAGACAGACTGCTCTGTGTGTCAGTTAGTGAATAGAGACAGACTGCTCTGTGTGTCAGTTAGTGAATAGATAGACATGCTGGAGACCAGAGTGACACAAGGACATGGCTCTTACATACACTCTGCTATTGACGCAATGACACGGTGTGTGTGTGTGTGTGTGTGTGTGTGTGTGTGTGTGTATTGATAGTCTCCCTGTTTTTAGGAGAAGGAAGAGAAAGAACTCTTAGCCTGCCAGTAGCACCATGGTTACAGCCTTCGAGTTGTTCCCACCCCTCCTCCACACATTGAGAATGCTACATATCCTCTCTCTCCTATATTAGAACTCCCAGATGGTTCTGCTTCTAGAATGTCACAGCTCCTCTCTCTCTCTCTCCTATATTAGAACTCCCAGATGGTTCTGCTTCTAGAATGTCACAGCTCCTCTCTCTCTCTCTCTCTCTCCTATATTAGAACTCCCAGATGGTTCTGCTTCTAGAATTGGAACATTCCCCTTCAGAGAGAATCCAAAAACAAGTCACAACTGAATGATGTAATAATAATAATGAGGGAAGTCTTTCTATTTTAAGCAAAAAGAAGTTTGATGTGCTCCTCAGCTATTCTTAAATCGATCCAAGTGGGTTTTCAGTCCTTTTTATTTTTTTTGACGTGACACCTGTCAAAGAGGGTGTGACGTAGAAGTTGCGTAATTGTGAGTCAATAGTTTATCTAACCTCCTCTTGTATGGTCTCCTCCTGACAATATGATTGGCTAGTGTTATTAAAACACTGACTGGACAGGGCTGTTATTAGTCAATCTGTCACTCTCTCAGCACTCTGTCGGGGGGCGGTGGGAAGACACAGGTTGTCAGCTCTTTTGTGTTAGTGTATAGGAACAGGCTGCAGCCTAGACAACATGCAGCGTTGCTATGTGGAGGCTAGTTATTAGCTTGCTGCTGAGTTGGGCTTTTAATGTAACGTTTAATGTATTTATCTTATATGCAGATTTAGCCAAATAGCTGTGTCTAATATATAGAGGACGTGCATATCTAGTCAGTGAAACTGTGAATCGATTTACTCTAAACTATCTGAGTTGTGTAAGCAGCTCCATGGAGAGCGAATCCGGAAATCCACCACGATCTCAAAACGGAGCTTGCATCACTTTCAAAGAGCGTGTCTGCAGATTCAATAATCGAGGCTTCAAACACGGTGTGTCGCGCGCATTTCCAAAGCACCATTAGGTTGCCTTTATGCGATGTCTGTCCCGGGTGGACCAAATCGGTGTCGTATGAAGCAATAACCGTTTACACAACGTTTGTTCTATATTAAGGCGGGTGATTGTGATTAAGTTAACAGTTGCAGGGTAACTATTCAATTGGGTTTTAATTAACCGAGTCCGTGCAGTCAATAAATTGATTGCAAAATCACTGAGCCCGTGAAATCCTCACGCACCATGAGGCTGATATCCGGTGAGGAGAGAGAGAGGGAGACCCACCGATGGGGAGTAGTGTCGCATTATGATGCAACAATAGATCCAGGATTCTTCTCCCTGTACATCATTTCTACATATTTCAATAGGAGACAAAACGATACGGAAAGCTGTTTTCTCACGACACGCTGTGTGCAGCAGTCCTCAATGGTGCACGAGTCAGAACGGTGTTTAAAATTACAAATACATATGATGTGTATGTTTAGTTCGGCTGGCTGACTATATAACGCATTGCTTCCAGTTTGACACATCATTCAGAGTTACATGTCTGGTCCATGCATCTCCTTCTAATGGAATGAAGCATTCTGCAGATAAAACTGAGCGCATCACCCCTCCTCTCTCTCTCTCTGTCGCTCTAACACACACACACGCACGCACGCACGCACGCACACACACCCATCTGCGCTTCCCTGTAGCATGTTGCATGTCCAGTGCGCTGCCTATGGTTCTGAACGTGAAGACAAACGCTGTGAGACTGAGCTACAACCAAACGCTGTGAGACTGAGCTGCAGCCAAACGCTGTGAGACTGAGCTACAACCAAACGCTGTGAGACTGAGCTGCAACCAAACGCTGTGAAACTGAGCTACAACCAAACGCTGTGAGACTGAGCTACAACCAAACGCTGTGAGACTGAGCTGCAGGCAAACGCTGTGAGACTGAGCTGCAACTAAACGCTGTGAGACTGAGCTGCAGCCAAACGCTGTGAGACTGAGCTGCAGCCAAACGCTGTGAGACTGAGCTACAACCAAACACTGTGAGACTGAGCTGCAGCCAAACGCTGTGAGACTGAGCTGCAGCCAAACGCTGTGAAGACAGACATTAATGCCAACAGACGTCCATTCCAACCCGAGATCAGGGCTCATTCAACTAAATGCATATTGTCAATACAGCAGTTTACAGGGAGGAATATCTTCTGGATTTCTCACAGCAGATCCCCCACCAATCCCATCAGAGGCACCGGGTCCTGTTTCCACTGCGCCACGGTGCGCACACAAACACAAAACACAAACACACAACACAAACACACACAAGCCCCGTGATGCTCATAATAACATGCAGGTGATTCATTCCTGTTGACCAGATGCTAATTATAACGTGGGACAGATGACTATGATGCTTTTGTTTTCATAAACAAATATCCAGTAGTGTGTAATATCCAGTAGTGCTTAATATCCAGTAGTGTGTAATATCCAGTAGTGTGTAATATCCAGTAGTGCGTAATATCCAGTAGTGCGTAATATCCAGTAGTGTGTAACCTGTGTTCCTATCTGTGTTGCATCTCATGAAGGGGGAAACGGAATGTGTGTTTATTCCTCTAAATGGTCATCATTACTCTTCACCTGTATGTGCATTAGCACGCCCTTCAAACCGACATGTAGGTTTAACCCGCTATGTGTTGTGTAATCACTCTTGCGCACCCGGGGCTCTGCTCTGGGCTCGGCGGGTGGGCGGGTTTCAGCATAGAACACAGAGCTTCAAGAGAATCCCCTCTTTTATGTCACACACCCGTGTGTCCTTATAAGGCAGGGGGATACCCTGCGTCATATCCTCTGTCCATGTTTGGGCATGATGCTACGCAGCGGGGGAATCCTCACGGACGTAGAACCAATGGCGGGAGGAGGGGTTACCTAGCAGCCAGAAAAGTATAAAATGGAGAGGCGCAGAGCAAACCTTATCATTCAGACACATCTACCAGAATAACGGAATACAGCAACCATTCAGCAAAGGACTTACCTTCCCCACTCCTCACCACTCCAAGGGAATCCCCACATTTAATCGAAGACTAATTTCATTATCTGTTTGGAGATTGATCAATCATTTTAATTGATTAATTGATTAATTACCCTTGGACCTAGCTTTTAATAACATTCATTTAGCTAACGTTTTCCCTCTCATTTTATCGAGACGTTTACCGGATCCGTTAACATGCTGTTCACAGAGGAAGACATCTTCATGTCAGAGTTCGAGGACGCGTGCAGCGCCTGGGTGGACAGTGTCAGCTCAGGCAGTGACGGTACAGACTCTGATGTCGGATCTCCAGCACAACAAGGTGGGTTTCTCTCTAGATTCTAATCCCCTGGATACAAGGATTGATGCATTATCAATAACATTTGAATACATAACTCATAAAGAATGCTAATGTATTCTCTAGTAGCTATTGTGCAATTGTTTTGTAGTCAAAAATACTAGGCTATAATTACATCTTGTTCAATAATATGTTACTTATGTAATGCCATGCAGCTAGAAGTCCCTCTTCACCCAATGCTTGCTGCCTTTGCTAATGTAGCCTATCAGTTTATATAATGATAATAACCGCAGTTGTGTTGTCTCTCTCTCTCAGGTTGTGTGTTATCCCCGGGGACCGAAGGGTCTGATTCGGATTTCTTCTCCGACCTGAATGACTGTTCCTCAGACAGCCTGTCGCCTCCTCTTGCCTACACCGGGAGCTTCTACAAGGAGGCGTTACCGGGCACGGTGCCACCCTGCAGCACAGAAGCCCTGCTCAACATGATCACGGAGATAGTTGGGATCTGCACGGTGGAGGACCAGGCGACCAGCGAGACTCCGTATGCCTCCCTCCCCGTCTCTGCCACACCCTGCTCGGCCATGAGCGTTGCCTCTCCCCCTATTTACTCTCCCTCCATGGAGTCTGTCTCCAGCGCATACTGGAGCCAGGATCTGACCGAGATTCCTTCTCCTTCCTCCGGGGTGGACATTCAGACTCCCACCGCTGCCCCTGTGGTGGTCAAGAACGAGTTCAACAGCAACTGCGACGGCTGCGACAACGACCACTTCTCCCACCCTGGTCAGGATGCCTTCTCCCCGGGCAGCTTGGAGCAGCTGTTCCCGTTGTCTGGTCAGTCTCTGGATCACCAGGTAGATGTAAAGGAGCTTCTGGACTCTCTGCTGCTGACTGACATTAAGACAGAGTGTATCATCAAACAGGAGCCGTGCTACGTGGGAGACTGGGCTCAGAATTACCCTGTACCTGTTAACGGGAGCTACGTCAACGATAGCTTTCTGGTCAAAACGGAGCCTCTGGAGTTCCAGACTGGGGCCTCAGGGCCGCAGCAGCTGGACGCATGCAGCGACCTGGCGGCCTTCACCGCCTCTCTCTCCTCCTCCTCCCTGGATGCCATCCTCTCCTCCCTGCTGCCCAGCGTGTTCCCGAGGAGCAGGGGCGTGCACGCCACCGCTGGAGCAAGTAAAGCGACGGCCCGCACCGGGGCCGTGAAGGTGAAGCCGTTCCCGTGTCCAATAATCGGCTGTGAGAGGCGTTTCTCGCGCTCCGACGAGCTCAATCGCCACGTGCGCATCCACACGGGCCACAAGCCATTCCAGTGCGCAATCTGCCTGCGCAGTTTCAGCAGGAGCGACCACCTGACCACGCACACGCGCACGCACACTGGAGAGAAACCTTTCTCTTGCGAGGTGTGCGGGAAGCGGTTCGCGCGCAGCGACGAGAGGAAGAGGCACGGACGCGTGCACGTGAAGCAGCAGCTGAAAGCTCAGATGATGGCAGCCTATCATCTGGCTTTCCCCGGTGAAGTTTGAACTGAACTCTAACTCTCTAAAGCTGGGCTTCGTGGCCCTGAGTTTAAACGTGCTCTTTAGAAGGCTTCTGTTTGGTTCTACTGGCTTCGGTTGGTTCTACTGGCTTCGGTTGGTTCTACTGGCTTCGGTTGGTTCCGTCTGCCTGGTAACGTTGGCTATTGGCCCGGTTCAGTTGGAGGTGTTGACTTCAAAATGGGCCATCGGTTGAAAAATGGTGGAAAAGTTTCAACGGGAAAGAAAATAAAATAATCTCGTCTTGTCGGTTGGACGTGGAACTATTTTAGAACGTCTCTGGTACGTTGTCGTATGAACAGAAACCGTTGAACTACGAGAGGATTCGTTGGTTTTCAGCACCTCTGTGAGTGGACAGCTCCTTGTCTGTCAATCCGAACAGACTGAAACATACAGTACATGTTTTGGCACTCGACAGTTCTGATTGTAAACTGGTACAGTTGTCAGAGTTTGAGTTTTTTGTGCAACATTGCATGATATAGTTTTACATTGATGTGTTGATGTTTATTTTATTATATAAATCTCTAATGTTAGGAGTTGGAATGTAACTTTTCTCTACTTCGAATCACATTTCTAGCCTTGATGTTGACCATATAGGCTTATATTTTATCATTCTAAATATATATTTGAAATCTTCATAATCAAAACATTATTTATATTCTATTCTCTCAATTGTATTTTTCTACCTGTATGTATATATATATATATATATATATATTTATATTTGAAACGTCCTCTTTCCTGTGATAAACATTCTCTATATTTTTTCGGAACTTCCATAAGAACGTTGAACAGTCACAGATGTATTATGACATCATTTCTCTAACCGATAGATTGTTCCCGGGTTAGGTGGCTCGTTGCTGCGCTCACACCGGTGCTTAACGGTAATTAATAACAGGGGTCTTGGAGTTTGATTGTACTTTCTACATTCATACAAGACTCACCGGGAAAAAAAAACAATATTCAACATTGTAGTTGATGAACCAAGTAGCACACATTGCTGTGCGTTTACGTACAATTAGTTCAACTGCTAAACTCTTGTCTTGTTTGAGGCATGAAACGCAGATCTGTTTCGGTTTTAAATGGAAGACCTTGTGTTATTTTGTTGCATGATGGTTATGAATAAAAAAACTGTGAAATGACACGTGAGAAGTTTCTATCGATTATCTACTTTATTCAGTACACACACACCACACACACACCCTGCGTGTGTCTCGCACGCCTATAGCGCCCCCTTCTGTCTGAAGAGTACTACAGATCCCGCGCTGCAACTTATTATATGAAACTATTTTGAGTCAATAAAAAGGCAAATAACAGCCACAAATAAGGTCCATCAAAAAGACACAGCAGATAGACTATAGGACTATAGGACTAACCTACACAGCAGATGGACTATAGGACTATAGGACTAACCTACACAGCAGATAGACTATAGGACTATAGGACTAACCTACACAGCAGATAGACCATAGGACTGACCTACACAGCAGATAGACTATAGGACTAACCTACACAGCAGATAGACCATAGGACTAACCTACACAGCAGATAGACTATAGGACCAACCTACACAGCAGATAGATAGACTATAGGACTAACCTACACAGCAGATAGACTAAGCTACACAGCAGATAGACTATAGGACTAACTTACACAGCAGATAGACTATCGGACTGACCTACACAGCAGATAGACTACAGGACTAACCTACCCAGCAGATAGACTATAGGACTATCGGACTGACCTACACAGCAGATCGACTATAGGACTATCGGACTGACCTACACAGCAGATAGACTACAGGACTAACCTACACAGCAGATAGACTATAGGACCAACCTACACAGCAGATCGACTATAGGACTATAGGACTGACCTACACAGCAGATCGACTATAGGACTATCGGACTGACCTACACAGCAGATAGATTATAGTACTAACTCACACAGCAGATAGACTATAGGACTAACCTACACAGCAGATAGACTATAGGACTAACCTAGACAGCAGATAGACTATAGGACTATCGGACTGACCTACACAGCAGATAAACTATAGGACTATAGGACTAACCCACACAGCAGATATACTACAGGACTAACCTACACAGCATAATGTTATTGTATGACCACAACAGATAGAGAAGGGGAGACAGACAGACAGACAGACAGACAGACAGACAGACAGACAGACAGACAGTAAGCAGCGCATTACTGGTCAGGCACCGTGTTATGCGGTTAAGCGCACCGGAGCGCTATAAGGCAGCCCCCCGAAAGTGTCATGCGAGTGTGGGCATCGAGCCAGGGCGTATGGTGCCTGCTCAGCGTGTCTGGTCGCCGGTACGCAGTTTTGGTCCAGGGTATCCTACACCGGCTCTGTGTGCTGTGTCTCCAGGCCACTGGGAGGGTTTCCTTTGTTTTGTCATTATTTAGTATGGTCAGGGCAGTCTGAGTGAGTTGGGGTGGGCAGTCTGTTTTTCTATGATTTGGGGATTTGTATGTTTCGGCCTAGTATGGTTCTCAATCAGAGGCAGGTGTCATTAGTTGTCTCTGATTGAGAATCATACTTAGGTAGCCTGGGTTTCACTGTGTGTTTGTGGGTGTTTGTTTCCGTGTCTGTGTTGCTCATCACACGGTACTGGTTTGGGTTTCGTTCGTTCCACGTTTATTGTTTTTGTATTCAGTTGTTCATGTGTACTATTTCTTATTAAAAGAACCATGGACACTTACCACGCCGCATATTGGTCCTCCGATCCTTTTCGCCTCTCCTCTTCGGAAGAAGATACATAGATAGATAGATAGATACAGGGGAGAACAAATATTTGATACACTGCCGATTTTGCAGGTTTTCCTACTTACAAAGCATGTCTGGTCTGTAATTTTTATCATAGGTACACTTCAACTGCGAGAGACGGAATCTATAACAAAAATCCAGAAAATCACATTGTGTCACGTTCTGACCTTAGTTATTTTATTATGTATTTCTATTAGTATGGTCAGGGCGTGAGTTGGGTCGGTTGTCTATGTTCTTTTTTCTATAATTTGGAATTTTCTGTGTTCGGCCTGGTATGGTTCTCAATCAGAGGCAGTTGTCAATCGTTGTCCCTGATTGAGAATCATACTTAGGTAGCCTGGTTGTCCCTGATTGAGAATCATACTTAGGTAGCCTGGTTGTCCCTGATTGAGAATCATACTTAGGTAGCCTGGTTGTTCCTGATTGAGAATCATACTTAGGTAGCCTGGTTGTCCCTGATTGAGAATCATACTTAGGTAGCCTGGTTGTCCCCGACACCGAGCTAATGGAGACCAGGCTGAGCCAGGACACCGAGCTACTGGAGACCAGGCTGATCCAGGACACCGAGCTAATGGAGACCAGGCTGAGCCAGTACCCTAACTTCACTAGGGTAGAGGGCAGCATTGGGAATTTGGGATGAAAAGTGAGCCCAAATTAAACTGCTACTCAGCCATAAAAGCTAGAATATGCATACATTTGGATAGAAAACACTCTGAAGTTTCTAAAACTGTTTGAATGATGTCGGTGAGTATAACATAACTCATATGGCAGGCAAACACCTGAGAAAGAAATCCAACCAGGAAGTGGGAAATCTGAGGTTTGTAGTTTTTCAACTCATTGCCTATCGAATTTACAGTGTCTATGGGGTCATATTGCACTTCCTAAGGCTTCCACTAGATGTCAACAGTCTTTAGAACCTTGTTTGAGGCTTCTACTGTGAAGTGGGGCCGAATGAGAGTGGTTTGAGTAAGGTCTCTCCCAGAGTGCCATTAGCTGACCACGCACGTTCACGTGAGAGGTAGCTTGCGTTCCATTGCAATTCTAAAGACAAAGGAATTCTCCGGTTGGAACATTATTGAAGATTTATGTTAAAAACATCCTAAAGATTGATTCTATACATCGTTTGACATGTTTCTACAGACTGTAATGGAACTTTATGACTTTTTGTCTGCACCTAGTGATCGCACCTCATGAATGTCTATTTCTGGGCTAAACGTGCAAACAAAAAGGAGGTATTTGGACATAAATGATGGACTTTATCGAACAAATCAAACATTTATTGTGGGAACTGTGATTCCTGGGAGTGCATTCTGATGAAGATCATCAAAGGTAAGTGAATATGTATAATGCTACTTCTGACTTATGTTGACAAGATCCTGCAACCATGGAGATGTAAATACCTGTCTATTTATGGAAAAAGTACACTGATTAACTGATGGTATTTTTTTGGGGGGAGGGGGTCTTGGATGGTTGAGGTGCAGCTGTTGGGGAACTGTGGGGTGATCTTTGAGGGTTGAGGGGCAGCTGTTGGGGAACTGTGGGGGGAACTTTGATGGATGAGGAGCAGCTGTTGGGGAACTGTGGGGTGATCTTTGAGGGTTGAGGAGCAGCTGTTGTGGAACTGTGGGGTGATCTTTGAGGGTTGAGGGGCAGCTGTTGGGGAACTGTGGGGGATCTTTGATGGTTGAGGAGCAGCTGTTGGGGAACTGTGGGGGGATCTTGGAGGGTTTAGGGGCAGCTGTTGGGGAACTGTGGGGGATCTTGGAGGGTTGAGGGGAAGCTGTTGGGAAATGGGGGGGGGATCTTGGAGGGCTGAGGGACAGCTGTTGGGGAACTGTGGGGGGGATCTTGGAGGGTTTAGGGGCAGCTGTTGTGGAACTGTGGGGGGGATCTTGGATGGCTGGTGGTGGGCCGGTGGCTGATAGGTCGTTGGTTCCGCTTGGGCTGGTGGCTGATAGGTCGTTGGTTCATCTTGGGCTGGTGGCTGATAGGTCATTGGTTCAGCTTGGGCTGGTGGCTGATAGGTCGTTGGTTCAGCTTGGGCTGGTGGCTGATAGGTCATTGGTTCAGCTTGGGCTGGTGGCTGATAGGTCATTGGTTCAGCTTGGGCTGGTGGCTGATAGGTCATTGGTTCAGCTTGGGCTGGTGGCTGATAGGTCGTTGGTTCAGCTTGGGCTGGTGGCTGATAGGTCGTTGGTTCAGCTTGGGCTGGTGGCTGATAGGTCGTTGGTTTGGGTCTCCGTTTTGACTTGTTGGGAGATCTGTTGACGTCCTTGGGCAGGGCGTTGACCCTAGTTGCTTCTGTGTCTCTGGATGGGAGTCTGCTAGATGACTAATGTAATGTAAATGTTGAGCGGCAGGTAGATTGTATATTTCAACATTTGATAATAAAAATACAGTATATGTCAGGTGAGAAATCAACGCCCCCTGTGGTTGACTGTGGTACTACAGCTACAGAGGACAGGAACAAGGTGGTGAACAACATTGTATTGGTTCCCCTGTGGTTTACTGTGGTACTACAGCTACAGAGGACAGGAACAAGGTGGTGAACCACATTGTATTGGTTCCCCTGTGGTTTACTGTGGTACTACAGCTACAGAGGACAGGAACAAGGTGGTGAACAACATTGTATTGGTTCCCCTGTGGTTGACTGTGGTACTACAGCTACAGAGGACAGGAACAAGGTGGTGAACAACATTGTATTGGTTCCCCTGTGGTTGACTGTGGTACTACAGCTACAGAGGACAGGAACAAGGTGGTGTAGTGAACAACGTATTACAGCTACAAAGGACAGGAACAAGGTGGTGAACCACATTGTATTGGTTCCCCTGTGGTTTACTGTGGTACTACAGCTACAGAGGACAGGAACAAGGTGGTGAACAACATTGTATTGGTTCCCCTGTGGTTTACTGTGGTACTACAGCTACAGAGGACAGGAACAAGGTGGTGAACCACATTGTATTGGTTCCCCTGTGGTTTACTGTGGTACTACAGCTACAGAGGACAGGAACAAGGTGGTGAACAACATTGTATTGGTTCCCCTGTGGTTTACTGTGGTACTACAGCTACAGAGGACAGGAACAAGGTGGTGAACAACATTGTATTGGTTCCCCTGTGGTTTACTGTGGTACTACAGCTACAGAGGACAGGAACAAGGTGGTGAACAACATTGTATTGGTTCCCCTGTGGTTGACTGTGGTACTACAGCTACAGAGGACAGGAACAAGGTAGTATAGTGAACAGCATTGTATTGGTTCCCCTGTGGTTGACTGTGGTACTACAGCTACAGAGGACAGGAACAAGGTGGTGTAGTGAACAACATTGTATTGGTTCCCCTGTGGTTGACTGTGGTACTACAGCTACAGAGGACAGGAACAAGGTGGTGAACCACATTGTATTGGTTCCCCTGTGGTTGACTGTGGTACTACAGCTACAGAGGACAGGAACAAGGTGGTGAACAACATTGTATTGGTTCTCTGTGGTATTACAGCTACAGAGGACAGGAACAAGGTGGTGAACCACATTGTATTGGTTCCCCTGTGGTTTACTGTGGTACTACAGCTACAGAGGACAGGAACAAGGTGGTGAACAGCATTGTATTGGTTCCCCTGTGGTTGACTGTGGTACTACAGCTACAGAGGACAGGAACAAGGTGGTGAACAACATTGTATTGGTTCCCCTGTGGTTGACTGTGGTACTACAGCTACAGAGGACAGGAACAAGGTGGTGAACAACATTGTATTGGTTCCCCTGTGGTATTACAGCTACAGAGGACAGGAACAAGGTGGTGAACAACATTGTATTGGTTCCCCTGTGGTTGACTGTGGTACTACAGCTACAGAGGACAGGAACAAGGTGGTGAACAACATTGTATTGGTTCCCCTGTGGTTTACTGTGGTACTACAGCTACAGAGGACAGGAACAAGGTGGTGTAGTGAACCACATTGTATTGGTTCCCCTGTGGTTTACTGTGGTACTACAGCTACAGAGGACAGGAACAAGGTGGTGAACAACATTGTATTGGTTCCCCTGTGGTTTACTGTGGTACTACAGCTACAGAGGACAGGAACAAGGTGGTGAACAACATTGTATTGGTTCCCCTGTGGTTTACTGTGGTACTACAGCTACAGAGGACAGGAACAAGGTGGTGAACAACATTGTATTGGTTCCCCTGTGGTTTACTGTGGTACTACAGCTACAGAGGACAGGAACAAGGTGGTGAACAACATTGTATTGGTTCCCCTGTGGTTGACTGTGGTACTACAGCTACAGAGGACAGGAACAAGGTGGTGAACCACATTGTATTGGTTCCCCTGTGGTTTACTGTGGTACTACAGCTACAGAGGACAGGAACAAGGTGGTGAACCACATTGTATTGGTTCCCCTGTGGTTTACTGTGGTACTACAGCTACAGAGGACAGGAACAAGGTGGTGAACAACATTGTATTGGTTCCCCTGTGGTTTACTGTGGTACTACAGCTACAGAGGACAGGAACAAGGTGGTGAACCACATTGTATTGGTTCCCCTGTGGTTTACTGTGGTACTACAGCTACAGAGGACAGGAACAAGGTGGTGAACAACATTGTATTGGTTCCCCTGTGGTTTACTGTGGTACTACAGCTACAGAGGACAGGAACAAGGTGGTGAACAACATTGTATTGGTTCCCCTGTGGTTTACTGTGGTACTACAGCTACAGAGGACAGGAACAAGGTGGTGAACAACATTGTATTGGTTCCCCTGTGGTTTACTGTGGTATTACAGCTACAGAGGACAGGAACAAGGTGGTGAACAACATTGTATTGGTTCCCCTGTGGTTTACTGTGGTATTACAGCTACAGAGGACAGGAACAAGGTAGTGAACAACATTGTATTGGTTCCCCTGTGGTTTACTGTGGTACTACAGCTACAGAGGACAGGAACAAGGTGGTGAACCACATTGTATTGGTTCCCCTGTGGTTTACTGTGGTACTACAGCTACAGAGGACAGGAACAAGGTGGTGAACCACATTGTATTGGTTCCTCTCTGGTTCTCTGTGGTACTACAGCTACAGAGGACAGGAACAAGGTGGTGAACCACATTGTATTGGTTCCCCTGTGGTTTACTGTGGTACTACAGCTACAGAGGACAGGAACAAGGTGGTGAACCACATTGTATTGGTTCCTCTCTGGTTCTCTGTGGTACTACAGCTACAGAGGACAGGAACAAGGTAGTGTAGTGAACAACATTGTATTGGTTCTCTGTGGTATTACAGCTACAGAGGACAGGAACAAGGTGGTGTAGTGAACAACATTGTATTGGTTCTCTGTGGTATTACAGCTACAGAGGACAGGAACAAGGTGGTGTAGTGAACCACATTGTATTGGTTCTCTGTGGTATTACAGCTACAGAGGACAGGAACAAGGTGGTGTAGTGAACCACATTGTATTGGTTCTCTGTGGTATTACAGCTACAGAGGACAGGAACAAGGTGGTGTAGTGAACCACATTGTATTGGTTCTCTGTGGTACTACAGCTACAGAGGACAGGAACAAGGTGGTGTAGTGAACCACATTGTATTGGTTCTCTGTGGTATTACAGCTACAGAGGACAGGAACAAGGTGGTGTAGTGAACAACATTGTATTGGTTCTCTGTGGTATTACAGCTACAGAGGACAGGAACAAGGTAGTGTAGTGAACCACATTGTATTGGTTCTCTGTGGTATTACAGCTACAGAGGACAGGAACAAGGTAGTGTAGTGAACCACATTGTATTGGTTCTCTGTGGTATTACAGCTACAGAGGACAGGAACAAGGTAGTGTAGTGAACAACATTGTATTGGTTCTCTGTGGTATTACAGCTACAGAGGACAGGAACAAGGTAGTGTAGTGAACAACATTGTATTGGTTCTCTGTGGTATTACAGCTACAGAGGACAGGAACAAGGTAGTGTAGTGAACCACATTGTATTGGTTCTCTGTGGTATTACAGCTACAGAGGACAGGAACAAGGTAGTGTAGTGAACAACATTGTATTGGTTCTCTGTGGTACTACAGCTACAGAGGACAGGAACAAGGTAGTGTAGTGAACCACATTGTATTGGTTCTCTGTGGTACTACAGCTACAGAGGACAGGAACAAGGTAGTGTAGTGAACAACATTGTATTGGTTCTCTGTGGTACTACAGCTACAGAGGACAGGAACAAGGTAGTGTAGTGAACAACATTGTATTGGTTCTCTGTGGTATTACAGCTACAGAGGACAGGAACAAGGTAGTGTAGTGAACAACATTGTATTGGTTCTCTGTGGTACTACAGCTACAGAGGACAGGAACAAGGTAGTGTAGTGAACAACATTGTATTGGTTCTCTGTGGTACTACAGCTACAGAGGACAGGAACAAGGTGGTGTAGTGAACAACATTGTATTGGTTCTCTGTGGTATTACAGCTACAGAGGACAGGAACAAGGTAGTGTAGTGAACAGCATTGTATTGGTTCTCTGTGGTACTACAGCTACAGAGGACAGGAACAAGGTAGTGTAGTGAACAACATTGTATTGGTTCCTCTCTGGTTCTCTGTGGTATTACAGCTACAGAGGACAGGAACAAGGTAGTTTAGTGAACAACATTGTATTGGTTCTCTGTGGTATTACAGCTACAGAGGACAGGAACAAGGTAGTGTAGTGAACAACATTGTATTGGTTCTCTGTGGTACTACAGCTACAGAGGACAGGAACAAGGTAGTGTAGTGAACCACATTGTATTGGTTCCTCTCTGGTTCTCTGTGGTACTACAGCTACAGAGGACAGGAACAAGGTAGTGTAGTGAACCACATTGTATTGGTTCTCTGTGGTATTACAGCTACAGAGGACAGGAACAAGGTGGTGTAGTTAACAACATTGTATTGGTTCCTCTCTGGTTCTCTGTGGTATTACAGCTACAGAGGACAGGAACAAGGTAGTTTAGTGAACAACATTGTATTGGTTCTCTGTGGTATTACAGCTACAGAGGACAGGAACAAGGTAGTGTAGTGAACAACATTGTATTGGTTCTCTGTGGTACTACAGCTACAGAGGACAGGAACAAGGTAGTGTAGTGAACCACATTGTATTGGTTCCTCTCTGGTTCTCTGTGGTACTACAGCTACAGAGGACAGGAACAAGGTAGTGTAGTGAACCACATTGTATTGGTTCCTCTCTGGTTCTCTGTGGTACTACAGCTACAGAGGACAGGAACAAGGTAGTGAACAACATTGTATTGGTTCCTCTCTGGTTCTCTGTGGTACTACAGCTACAGAGGACAGGAACAAGGTAGTGAACAACATTGTATTGGTTCTCTGTGGTACTACAGCTACAGAGGACAGGAACAAGGTAGTGTAGTGAACAACATTGTATTGGTTCCTCTCTGGTTCTCTGTGGTACTACAGCTACAGAGGACAGGAACAAGGTAGTGTAGTGAACAACATTGTATTGGTTCCTCTCTGGTTCTCTGTGGTACTACAGCTACAGAGGACAGGAACAAGGTAGTGTAGTGAACAACATTGTATTGGTTCCTCTGGTTCTCCATGGTATTACAGCTACTAGTAAGATGTCAACTAGGCAAAGCTGCATAAACTGAACAGAAGAGGGAGCCGTTTAGCAGAGTTGTGTCTAATGAAGAAAAGCACCATGGTCCAACCCTTAGCCTCTACTCCCTAGACCCTAGCCCCTACTCCCTAGCCCCTACTCCCTAGCCCCTACTCTCTGGACCCTACTCCCTAGACCCTACTCCCTAGACCCTAGCCCCTACTCCCTAGACCCTACTCTCTGGACCCTACTCCCTACTCTCTGGACCCTACTCCCTAGACCCTACTCCCTAGACCCTACTCCCTGGACCCTACTCGCTAGACCCTACTCCCTAGACCCTACTCCGTAGAACCTACTCTCTGGACCCTACTCCCTAGACCCTACTCCCTAGACCCTACTCCCTGGACCCTACTCCCTGGACCCTACTCCCTGGACCCTACTCCCTAGACCCTACTCCCTAGACCCTACTCCCTGGACCCTGGACCCTACTCCCTAGACCCTACTCCCTGGACCCTACTCCCTAGACCCTACTCCCTAGACCCTACTCCCTGGACCCTACTCCCTGGACCCTAATCCCTAGACCCTACTCCCTAGACCCTACTCCCTAGACCCTATTCCCTGGACTCTACTCCCTGGACCCTACTCCCGGGACCCTACTCCCTGGAACCTACTCCTTGGACCCTACTCCCTAGACCCTACTCCCTAGACCCTACTCCCTGGACCCTACTCCCGAGACCCTACTCTCGAGCCTTTAGCTCCTCCTCCCTATAGTAGTGACTGACAGTAGGGGTTAGAGGTCAATCCTCTCAGATCTACAGTAGTGTCTGACAGTAGGGGTTAGAGGTCAGTCCTCTCAGATCTACAGTAGTGTCTGACAGTAGGGGTTAGAGGTCAGTCCTCTCAGAATAACACAGTTGAGCACATGGGAATGGTTGGCATTAACGGATATGATCCTAGTCCAGGGGTGGGAGAAGTGGCAATGAAGAAATATACAGTGGTAGAGGAAGTATAGACAAGATAATCTACTCTCTCTTCCTCTGTTTCACAGCGTCAGCAGGGCCGTGTGTGTGTGGTCAGAACAGGAAAGAGGCATACTGTCTATAAGTCTAAAACTGGAGTTCAGTCTCACTCAGCATCAAAACATGAGAGAACTGACACCACTCTGCTGGCAGCTCTGTAAGTACTCTCTCAATTCAATTCAATTCAAGAGCTTTATTGGCATGGGAAACGTGTTAACATTGCCAAAGCAAGTGAGGTAGATAATATATAAAGTGAATATATAAAGTGAAATAAACAATAAAGGTTAACAGTAAACATCACACATACAGAAGTTTCAAAACAATAAAGACATTACAAATGTCATATTATATATATACAGTGTTTTAACAATGTACAAATGGTAAAGGACACAAGATAAAATAAATAAGTGTAAATATGGGTTGTATTTACAATGGTGTGTGTTCTTCACTGGTTGCCCTTTTCTCGTGGCAACAGGTCACAAATCTTGCTGCTGTGATGGCACACTGTGGACTTTCACCCAGTAGATATGGGAGTTTATCAAAATTGGATTTGTTTTCGAATTCTTTGTGGATCTGTGTAATCTGAGGGAAATATGTATCTCTAATATGGTCATACATTGGGCAGGAGGTTAGGAAGTGCAGCTCAGTTTCCACCTCATTTTGTGGGCAGTGAGCACATAGCCTGTCCTCTCTTGAGAGCCATGTCTGCCTACGGCGGCCTTTCTCAATAGCAAGGCTATGCTCACTGAGTCTGTACATAGTCAAAGCTTTCCTTAATTTTGGGTCAGTCACAGTGGTCAGGTATTCTGCCGCTGTGTACTCTCTGTGTAGGGCCAAATAGCATTGTAGTTTGCTCTGTTTTTTTGTTAATTCTTTCCAATGTGTCAAGTAATTATCTTTTTGTTTTCTCATGATTTGGTTGGGTCTAATTGTGCTGCTGTCCTGGGGCTCTGCCCAAATTAAACTGCTACTCAGCCATAAAAGCTAGAATATGCATACATTTGGATAGAAAACACTCTGAAGTTTCTAAAACTGTTTGAATGATGTCGGTGAGTATAACATAACTCATATGGCAGGCAAACACCTGAGAAAAAAATCCAACCAGGAAGTGGGAAATCTGAGGTTTGTAGTTTTTCAACTCATTGCCTATCGAATTTACAGTGTCTATGGGGTCATATTGCACTTCCTAAGGCTTCCACTAGATGTCAACAGTCTTTAGAACCTTGTTTGAGGCTTCTACTGTGAGGTGGGGCCGAATGAGAGTGGTTTGAGTAAGGTCTCTCCCAGAGTGCCATTAGCTGACCACGCACGTTCACGTGAGAGGTAGCTTGCGTTCCATTGCAATTCTAAAGACAAAGGAATTCTCCGGTTGGAACATTATTGAAGATTTATGTTAAAAACATCCTAAAGATTGATTCTATACATCGTTTGACATGTTTCTACAGACTGTAATGGAACTTTATGACTTTTTGTCTGCACCTAGTGATCGCACCTCATGAATGTCTATTTCTGGGCTAAACGTGCAAACAAAAAGGAGGTATTTGGACATAAATGATGGACTTTATCGAACAAATCAAACATTTATTGTGGGAACTGTGATTCCTGGGAGTGCATTCTGATGAAGATCATCAAAGGTAAGTGAATATGTATAATGCTACTTCTGACTTATGTTGACAAGATCCTGCAACCATGGAGATGTAAATACCTGTCTATTTATGGAAAAAGTACACTGATTAACTGATGGTATTTTTTGGGGGGGAGGGGGTCTTGGATGGTTGAGGTGCAGCTGTTGGGGAACTGTGGGGTGATCTTTGAGGGTTGAGGGGCAGCTGTTGGGGAACTGTGGGGGGAACTTTGATGGATGAGGAGCAGCTGTTGGGGAACTGTGGGGTGATCTTTGAGGGTTGAGGAGCAGCTGTTGTGGAACTGTGGGGTGATCTTTGAGGGTTGAGGGGCAGCTGTTGGGGAACTGTGGGGGATCTTTGATGGTTGAGGAGCAGCTGTTGGGGAACTGTGGGGGATCTTGGAGGGTTGAGGGGAAGCTGTTGGGAAATGGGGGGGGGATCTTGGAGGGCTGAGGGACAGCTGTTGGGGAACTGTGGGGGGGATCTTGGAGGGTTGAGGGGCAGCTGTTGTGGAACTGTGGGGGGGATCTTGGATGGCTGGTGGTGGGCCGGTGGCTGATAGGTCGTTGGTTCCGCTTGGGCTGGTGGCTGATAGGTCATTGGTTCAGCTTGGGCTGGTGGCTGATAGGTCATTGGTTCAGCTTGGGCTGGTGGCTGATAGGTCGTTGGTTCAGCTTGGGCTGGTGGCTGATAGGTCGTTGGTTCAGCTTGGGCTGGTGGCTGATAGGTCATTGGTTCAGCTTGGGCTGGTGGCTGATAGGTCATTGGTTCAGCTTGGGCTGGTGGCTGATAGGTCATTGGTTCAGCTTGGGCTGGTGGCTGATAGGTCATTGGTTCAGCTTGGGCTGGTGGCTGATAGGTCGTTGGTTTGGGTCTCCGTTTTGACTTGTTGGGAGATCTGTTGACGTCCTTGGGCAGGGCGTTGACCCTAGTTGCTTCTGTGTCTCTGGATGGGAGTCTGCTAGATGACTAATGTAATGTAAATGTTGAGCGGCAGGTAGATTGTATATTTCAACATTTGATAATAAAAATACATTATATGTCAGGTGAGAAATCAACGCCCCCTGTGGTTGACTGTGGTACTACAGCTACAGAGGACAGGAACAAGGTGGTGAACAACATTGTATTGGTTCCCCTGTGGTTGACTGTGGTACTACAG
The DNA here is from genome assembly GCF_002021735.2 of Oncorhynchus kisutch. Classification (NCBI taxonomy): domain Eukaryota; kingdom Metazoa; phylum Chordata; class Actinopteri; order Salmoniformes; family Salmonidae; genus Oncorhynchus; species Oncorhynchus kisutch. The sequence continues at coordinate 2,735,385 of NC_034189.2, read as the reverse complement.
CTACAGAGGACAGGAACAAGGTGGTGAACAACATTGTATTGGTTCCCCTGTGGTTGACTGTGGTATTACAGCTACAGAGGACAGGAACAAGGTGGTGAACAACATTGTATTGGTTCCCCTGTGGTTGACTGTGGTACTACAGCTACAGAGGACAGGAACAAGGTGGTGAACAACATTGTATTGGTTCCCCTGTGGTTGACTGTGGTACTACAGCTACAGAGGACAGGAACAAGGTGGTGAACAACATTGTATTGGTTCCCCTGTGGTTGACTGTGGTATTACAGCTACAGAGGACAGGAACAAGGTGGTGAACAACATTGTATTGGTTCCCCTGTGGTTGACTGTGGTATTACAGCTACAGAGGACAGGAACAAGGTGGTGAACAACATTGTATTGGTTCCCCTGTGGTTTACTGTGGTACTACAGCTACAGAGGACAGGAACAAGGTGGTGAACAACATTGTATTGGTTCCCCTGTGGTTGACTGTGGTATTACAGCTACAGAGGACAGGAACAAGGTGGTGAACAACATTGTATTGGTTCCCCTGTGGTTGACTGTGGTATTACAGCTACAGAGGACAGGAACAAGGTGGTGAACAACATTGTATTGGTTCCCCTGTGGTTGACTGTGGTACTACAGCTACAGAGGACAGGAACAAGGTGGTGAACAACATTGTATTGGTTCCCCTGTGGTTTACTGTGGTACTACAGCTACAGAGGACAGGAACAAGGTGGTGAACAACATTGTATTGGTTCCCCTGTGGTTTACTGTGGTACTACAGCTACAGAGGACAGGAACAAGGTGGTGAACAACATTGTATTGGTTCCCCTGTGGTTTACTGTGGTACTACAGCTACAGAGGACAGGAACAAGGTAGTGAACAACATTGTATTGGTTCCCCTGTGGTTTACTGTGGTACTACAGCTACAGAGGACAGGAACAAGGTGGTGAACAACATTGTATTGGTTCCCCTGTGGTTTACTGTGGTACTACAGCTACAGAGGACAGGAACAAGGTGGTGAACCACATTGTATTGGTTCCCCTGTGGTTTACTGTGGTACTACAGCTACAGAGGACAGGAACAAGGTAGTGTAGTGAACAACATTGTATTGGTTCCCCTGTGGTTTACTGTGGTACTACAGCTACAGAGGACAGGAACAAGGTGGTGTACCACATTGTATTGGTTCCCCTGTGGTTTACTGTGGTACTACAGCTACAGAGGACAGGAACAAGGTGGTGTACCACATTGTATTGGTTCCCCTGTGGTTTACTGTGGTACTACAGCTACAGAGGACAGGAACAAGGTGGTGAACAACATTGTATTGGTTCCCCTGTGGTTTACTGTGGTACTACAGCTACAGAGGACAGGAACAAGGTGGTGAACAACATTGTATTGGTTCCCCTGTGGTTTACTGTGGTACTACAGCTACAGAGGACAGGAACAAGGTGGTGAACAACATTGTATTGGTTCCCCTGTGGTTTACTGTGGTACTACAGCTACAGAGGACAGGAACAAGGTGGTGTAGTGAACAACATTGTATTGGTTCTCTGTGGTACTACAGCTACAGAGGACAGGAACAAGGTGGTGAACAACATTGTATTGGTTCCCCTGTGGTTTACTGTGGTACTACAGCTACAGAGGACAGGAACAAGGTGGTGAACAACATTGTATTGGTTCCCCTGTGGTTTACTGTGGTACTACAGCTACAGAGGACAGGAACAAGGTGGTGAACAACATTGTATTGGTTCCCCTGTGGTTTACTGTGGTACTACAGCTACAGAGGACAGGAACAAGGTGGTGAACAACATTGTATTGGTTCCCCTGTGGTTTACTGTGGTACTACAGCTACAGAGGACAGGAACAAGGTGGTGAACAACATTGTATTGGTTCCCCTGTGGTTTACTGTGGTACTACAGCTACAGAGGACAGGAACAAGGTGGTGAACAACATTGTATTGGTTCCCCTGTGGTTCTCTGTGGTACTACAGCTACAGAGGACAGGAACAAGGTGGTGAACAACATTGTATTGGTTCCCCTGTGGTTCTCTGTGGTACTACAGCTACAGAGGACAGGAACAAGGTGGTGAACAACATTGTATTGGTTCCCCTGTGGTTTACTGTGGTACTACAGCTACAGAGGACAGGAACAAGGTGGTGAACAACATTGTATTGGTTTACTGTGGTACTACAGCTACAGAGGACAGGAACAAGGTGGTGTAGTGAACAACATTGTATTGGTTCCCCTGTGGTTTACTGTGGTACTACAGCTACAGAGGACAGGAACAAGGTGGTGAACAACATTGTATTGGTTCTCTGTGGTATTACAGCTACAGAGGACAGGAACAAGGTGGTGAACAACATTGTATTGGTTCTCTGTGGTACTACAGCTACAGAGGACAGGAACAAGGTGGTGAACCACATTGTATTGGTTTACTGTGGTACTACAGCTACAGAGGACAGGAACAAGGTGGTGAACAACATTGTATTGGTTCCTCTCTGGTTCTCTGTGGTATTACAGCTACAGAGGACAGGAACAAGGTGGTGTAGTGAACCACATTGTATTGGTTCTCTGTGGTATTACAGCTACAGAGGACAGGAACAAGGTGGTGTAGTGAACAACATTGTATTGGTTCTCTGTGGTACTACAGCTACAGAGGACAGGAACAAGGTGGTGTAGTGAACAACATTGTATTGGTTCTCTGTGGTATTACAGCTACAGAGGACAGGAACAAGGTAGTGTAGTGAACCACATTGTATTGGTTCTCTGTGGTATTACAGCTACAGAGGACAGGAACAAGGTAGTGAACAACATTGTATTGGTTCCTCCTCTGGTTCTCTGTGGTATTACAGCTACAGAGGACAGGAACAAGGTGGTGTAGTGAACAACATTGTATTGGTTCCTCTCTGGTTCTCTGTGGTATTACAGCTACAGAGGACAGGAACAAGGTGGTGTAGTGAACAACATTGTATTGGTTCCTCTCTGGTTCTCTGTGGTATTACAGCTACAGAGGACAGGAACAAGGTAGTGTAGTGAACAACATTGTATTGGTTCTCTGTGGTATTACAGCTACAGAGGACAGGAACAAGGTAGTGTAGTGAACCACATTGTATTGGTTCTCTGTGGTACTACAGCTACAGAGGACAGGAACAAGGTGGTGTAGTGAACCACATTGTATTGGTTCTCTGTGGTACTACAGCTACAGAGGACAGGAACAAGGTAGTGTAGTGAACAACATTGTATTGGTTCCTCTCTGGTTCTCTGTGGTATTACAGCTACAGAGGACAGGAACAAGGTAGTGTAGTGAACAACATTGTATTGGTTCTCTGTGGTACTACAGCTACAGAGGACAGGAACAAGGTGGTGTAGTGAACAACATTGTATTGGTTCTCTGTGGTATTACAGGTACAGAGGACAGGAACAAGGTAGTGTAGTGAACAACATTGTATTGGTTCCTCTGGTTCTCTGTGGTACTACAGCTACAGAGGACAGGAACAAGGTAGTGTAGTGAACAACATTGTATTGGTTCTCTGTGGTACTACAGCTACAGAGGACAGGAACAAGGTAGTGAACAACATTGTCTTGGTTCCTCTCTGGTTCTCTGTGGTACTACAGCTACAGAGGACAGGAACAAGGTAGTGTAGTGAACAACATTGTATTGGTTCCTCTGGTTCTCCATGGTATTACAGCTACTAGTAAGATGTCAACTAGGCAAAGCTGCATAAACTGAACAGAAGAGGGAGCCGTTTAGCAGAGTTGTGTCTAATGAAGAAAAGCACCATGGTCCAACCCTTAGCCTCTACTCCCTAGACCCTAGCCCCTACTCCCTAGCCCCTACTCCCTAGACCCTACTCTCTGGACCCTACTCCCTACTCTCTGGACCCTACTCCCTAGACCCTACTCCCTAGACCCTACTCCCTGGACCCTACTCTCTAGACCCTACTCCCTAGACCCTACTCCCTAGAACCTACTCTCTGGACCCTACTCCCTAGACCCTACTCCCTAGACCCTACTCCCTGGACCCTACTCCCTGGACCCTACTCCCTGGACCCTACTCCCTAGACCCTACTCCCTAGACCCTACTCCCTGGACCCTAGATCCTACTCCCTAGAACCTACTCTCTGGACCCTACTCCCTAGACCCTACTCCCTAGACCCTACTCCCTGGACCCTACTCCCTGGACCCTACTCCCTGGACCCTACTCCCTAGACCCTACTCCCTAGACCCTACTCCCTGGACCCTGGACCCTACTCCCTAGACCCTACTCCCTGGACCCTACTCCCTAGACCCTACTCCCTAGACCCTACTCCCTGGACCCTACTCCCGAGACCCTACTCTCGAGCCTTTAGCTCCTCCTCCCTATAGTAGTGACTGACAGTAGGGGTTAGAGGTCAATCCTCTCAGATCTACAGTAGTGTCTGACAGTAGGGGTTAGAGGTCAGTCCTCTCAGATCTACAGTAGTGTCTGACAGTAGGGGTTAGAGGTCAGTCCTCTCAGAATAACACAGTTGAGCACATGGGAATGGTTGGCATTAACGGATATGATCCTAGTCCAGGGGTGGGAGAAGTGGCAATGAAGAAATATACAGTGGTAGAGGAAGTATAGACAAGATAATCTACTCTCTCTTCCTCTGTTTCACAACGTCAGCAGGGCCGTGTGTGTGTGGTCAGAACAGGAAAGAGGCATACTGTCTATAAGTCTAAAACTGGAGTTCAGTCTCACTCAGCATCAAAACATGAGAGAACTGACACCACTCTGCTGGCAGCTCTGTAAGTACTCTCTCAATTCAGTTCAATTCAAGAGCTTTATTGGCATGGGAAACATGTGTTAACATTGCCAAAGCAAGTGAGGTAGATAATATATAAAGTGAGTATATAAAGTGAAATAAACAATAAAGGTTAACAGTAAACATTACACATACAGAAGTTTCAAAACAATAAAGACATTACAAATGTCATATTATATATATACAGTGTTTTAACAATGTACAAATGGTAAAGGACACAAGATAAAATAAATAAGTGTAAATATGGGTTGTATTTACAATGGTGTGTGTTCTTCACTGGTTGCCCTTTTCTCGTGGCAACAGGTCACAAATCTTGCTGCTGTGATGGCACACTGTGGACTTTCACCCAGTAGATATGGGAGTTTATCAAAATTGGATTTGTTTTCGAATTCTTTGTGGATCTGTGTAATCTGAGGGAAATATGTATCTCTAATATGGTCATACATTGGGCAGGAGGTTAGGAAGTGCAGCTCAGTTTCCACCTCATTTTGTGGGCAGTGAGCACATAGCCTGTCCTCTCTTGAGAGCCATATCTGCCTACGGCGGCCTTTCTCAATAGCAAGGCTATGCTCACTGAGTCTGTACATAGTCAAAGCTTTCCTTAATTTTGGGTCAGTCACAGTGGTCAGGTATTCTGCCGCTGTGTACTCTCTGTGTAGGGCCAAATAGCATTGTAGTTTGCTCTGTTTTTTTGTTAATTCTTTCCAATGTGTCAAGTAATTATCTTTTTGTTTTCTCATGATTTGGTTGGGTCTAATTGTGCTGCTGTCCTGGGGCTCTGCCCAAATTAAACTGCTACTCAGCCATAAAAGCTAGAATATGCATACATTTGGATAGAAAACACTCTGAAGTTTCTAAAACTGTTTGAATGATGTCGGTGAGTATAACATAACTCATATGGCAGGCAAACACCTGAGAAAAAAATCCAACCAGGAAGTGGGAAATCTGAGGTTTGTAGTTTTTCAACTCATTGCCTATCGAATTTACAGTGTCTATGGGGTCATATTGCACTTCCTAAGGCTTCCACTAGATGTCAACAGTCTTTAGAACCTTGTTTGAGGCTTCTACTGTGAGGTGGGGCCGAATGAGAGTGGTTTGAGTAAGGTCTCTCCCAGAGTGCCATTAGCTGACCACGCACGTTCACGTGAGAGGTAGCTTGCGTTCCATTGCAATTCTAAAGACAAAGGAATTCTCCGGTTGGAACATTATTGAAGATTTATGTTAAAAACATCCTAAAGATTGATTCTATACATCGTTTGACATGTTTCTACAGACTGTAATGGAACTTTATGACTTTTCGTCTGCACCTAGTGATCGCACCTCATGAATGTCTATTTCTGGGCTAAACGTGCAAACAAAAAGGAGGTATTTGGACATAAATGATGGACTTTATCGAACAAATCAAACATTTATTGTGGGAACTGTGATTCCTGGGAGTGCATTCTGATGAAGATCATCAAAGGTAAGTGAATATGTATAATGCTACTTCTGACTTATGTTGACAAGATCCTGCAACCATGGAGATGTAAATACCTGTCTATTTATGGAAAAAGTACACTGATTAACTGATGGTATTTTTTTGGGGGGAGGGGGTCTTGGATGGTTGAGGTGCAGCTGTTGGGGAACTGTGGGGTGATCTTTGAGGGTTGAGGGGCAGCTGTTGGGGAACTGTGGGGGGAACTTTGATGGATGAGGAGCAGCTGTTGGGGAACTGTGGGGTGATCTTTGAGGGTTGAGGAGCAGCTGTTGTGGAACTGTGGGGTGATCTTTGAGGGTTGAGGGGCAGCTGTTGGGGAACTGTGGGGGATCTTTGATGGTTGAGGAGCAGCTGTTGGGGAACTGTGGGGGATCTTGGAGGGTTGAGGGGAAGCTGTTGGGAAATGGGGGGGGGATCTTGGAGGGCTGAGGGACAGCTGTTGGGGAACTGTGGGGGGGATCTTGGAGGGTTGAGGGGCAGCTGTTGTGGAACTGTGGGGGGGATCTTGGATGGCTGGTGGTGGGCCGGTGGCTGATAGGTCGTTGGTTCCGCTTGGGCTGGTGGCTGATAGGTCGTTGGTTCAGCTTGGGCTGGTGGCTGATAGGTCGTTGGTTCAGCTTGGGCTGGTGGCTGATAGGTCATTGGTTCAGCTTGGGCTGGTGGCTGATAGGTCATTGGTTCAGCTTGGGCTGGTGGCTGATAGGTCATTGGTTCAGCTTGGGCTGGTGGCTGATAGGTCATTGGTTCAGCTTGGGCTGGTGGCTGATAGGTCGTTGGTTCCGCTTGGGCTGGTGGCTGATAGGTCATTGGTTCAGCTTGGGCTGGTGGCTGATAGGTCGTTGGTTCAGCTTGGGCTGGTGGCTGATAGGTCGTTGGTTTGGGTCTCCGTTTTGACTTGTTGGGAGATCTGTTGACGTCCTTGGGCAGGGCGTTGACCCTAGTTGCTTCTGTGTCTCTGGATGGGAGTCTGCTAGATGACTAATGTAATGTAAATGTTGAGCGGCAGGTAGATTGTATATTTCAACATTTGATAATAAAAATACATTATATGTCAGGTGAGAAATCAACGCCCCCTGTGGTTGACTGTGGTACTACAGCTACAGAGGACAGGAACAAGGTGGTGAACAACATTGTATTGGTTCCCCTGTGGTTGACTGTGGTACTACAGCTACAGAGGACAGGAACAAGGTGGTGAACAACATTGTATTGGTTCCCCTGTGGTTGACTGTGGTACTACAGCTACAGAGGACAGGAACAAGGTGGTGAACAACATTGTATTGGTTCCCCTGTGGTTGACTGTGGTATTACAGCTACAGAGGACAGGAACAAGGTGGTGAACAACATTGTATTGGTTCCCCTGTGGTTGACTGTGGTACTACAGCTACAGAGGACAGGAACAAGGTGGTGAACAACATTGTATTGGTTCCCCTGTGGTTGACTGTGGTATTACAGCTACAGAGGACAGGAACAAGGTGGTGAACAACATTGTATTGGTTCCCCTGTGGTTGACTGTGGTATTACAGCTACAGAGGACAGGAACAAGGTGGTGAACAACATTGTATTGGTTCCCCTGTGGTTTACTGTGGTACTACAGCTACAGAGGACAGGAACAAGGTAGTGAACAACATTGTATTGGTTCCCCTGTGGTTTACTGTGGTACTACAGCTACAGAGGACAGGAACAAGGTGGTGAACAACATTGTATTGGTTCCCCTGTGGTTTACTGTGGTACTACAGCTACAGAGGACAGGAACAAGGTGGTGAACAACATTGTATTGGTTCCCCTGTGGTTGACTGTGGTACTACAGCTACAGAGGACAGGAACAAGGTGGTGAACAACATTGTATTGGTTCCCCTGTGGTTGACTGTGGTACTACAGCTACAGAGGACAGGAACAAGGTGGTGAACAACATTGTATTGGTTCCCCTGTGGTTGACTGTGGTACTACAGCTACAGAGGACAGGAACAAGGTGGTGAACAACATTGTATTGGTTCCCCTGTGGTTTACTGTGGTACTACAGCTACAGAGGACAGGAACAAGGTGGTGAACAACATTGTATTGGTTCCCCTGTGGTTTACTGTGGTACTACAGCTACAGAGGACAGGAACAAGGTGGTGAACAACATTGTATTGGTTCCCCTGTGGTTGACTGTGGTACTACAGCTACAGAGGACAGGAACAAGGTGGTGAACAACATTGTATTGGTTCCCCTGTGGTTGACTGTGGTACTACAGCTACAGAGGACAGGAACAAGGTGGTGAACAACATTGTATTGGTTCCCCTGTGGTTGACTGTGGTACTACAGCTACAGAGGACAGGAACAAGGTGGTGAACCACATTGTATTGGTTCCCCTGTGGTTGACTGTGGTACTACAGCTACAGAGGACAGGAACAAGGTGGTGAACCACATTGTATTGGTTCCCCTGTGGTTGACTGTGGTACTACAGCTACAGAGGACAGGAACAAGGTGGTGAACAACATTGTATTGGTTCCCCTGTGGTTTACTGTGGTACTACAGCTACAGAGGACAGGAACAAGGTGGTGAACCACATTGTATTGGTTCCCCTGTGGTTGACTGTGGTACTACAGCTACAGAGGACAGGAACAAGGTGGTGAACAACATTGTATTGGTTCCCCTGTGGTTGACTGTGGTACTACAGCTACAGAGGACAGGAACAAGGTGGTGAACCACATTGTATTGGTTCCCCTGTGGTTTACTGTGGTACTACAGCTACAGAGGACAGGAACAAGGTGGTGAACCACATTGTATTGGTTCCCCTGTGGTTTACTGTGGTACTACAGCTACAGAGGACAGGAACAAGGTGGTGTACCACATTGTATTGGTTCCCCTGTGGTTGACTGTGGTACTACAGCTACAGAGGACAGGAACAAGGTGGTGTACCACATTGTATTGGTTCCCCTGTGGTTGACTGTGGTACTACAGCTACAGAGGACAGGAACAAGGTAGTGAACAACATTGTATTGGTTCCCCTGTGGTTGACTGTGGTACTACAGCTACAGAGGACAGGAACAAGGTGGTGAACAACATTGTATTGGTTCCCCTGTGGTTGACTGTGGTACTACAGCTACAGAGGACAGGAACAAGGTGGTGAACCACATTGTATTGGTTCCCCTGTGGTTGACTGTGGTACTACAGCTACAGAGGACAGGAACAAGGTGGTGAACAACATTGTATTGGTTCCCCTGTGGTTTACTGTGGTACTACAGCTACAGAGGACAGGAACAAGGTGGTGAACCACATTGTATTGGTTCCCCTGTGGTTTACTGTGGTACTACAGCTACAGAGGACAGGAACAAGGTGGTGAACAACATTGTATTGGTTCCCCTGTGGTTGACTGTGGTATTACAGCTACAGAGGACAGGAACAAGGTGGTGAACCACATTGTATTGGTTCCCCTGTGGTTTACTGTGGTACTACAGCTACAGAGGACAGGAACAAGGTGGTGAACAACATTGTATTGGTTCCCCTGTGGTTGACTGTGGTACTACAGCTACAGAGGACAGGAACAAGGTGGTGAACAACATTGTATTGGTTCCCCTGTGGTTTACTGTGGTACTACAGCTACAGAGGACAGGAACAAGGTGGTGAACCACATTGTATTGGTTCCCCTGTGGTTTACTGTGGTACTACAGCTACAGAGGACAGGAACAAGGTGGTGAACAACATTGTATTGGTTCCCCTGTGGTTGACTGTGGTATTACAGCTACAGAGGACAGGAACAAGGTGGTGAACCACATTGTATTGGTTCCCCTGTGGTTTACTGTGGTACTACAGCTACAGAGGACAGGAACAAGGTGGTGAACAACATTGTATTGGTTCCCCTGTGGTTGACTGTGGTATTACAGCTACAGAGGACAGGAACAAGGTGGTGAACAACATTGTATTGGTTCCCCTGTGGTTGACTGTGGTATTACAGCTACAGAGGACAGGAACAAGGTGGTGAACCACATTGTATTGGTTCCCCTGTGGTTTACTGTGGTACTACAGCTACAGAGGACAGGAACAAGGTGGTGAACAACATTGTATTGGTTCCCCTGTGGTTGACTGTGGTACTACAGCTACAGAGGACAGGAACAAGGTGGTGAACCACATTGTATTGGTTCCCCTGTGGTTTACTGTGGTACTACAGCTACAGAGGACAGGAACAAGGTGGTGAACAACATTGTATTGGTTCCCCTGTGGTTTACTGTGGTACTACAGCTACAGAGGACAGGAACAAGGTGGTGAACAACATTGTATTGGTTCCCCTGTGGTTTACTGTGGTATTACAGCTACAGAGGACAGGAACAAGGTGGTGAACAACATTGTATTGGTTCTCTGTGGTATTACAGCTACAGAGGACAGGAACAAGGTAGTGTAGTGAACAACATTGTATTGGTTCTCTGTGGTATTACAGCTACAGAGGACAGGAACAAGGTGGTGAACAACATTGTATTGGTTCTCTGTGGTACTACAGCTACAGAGGACAGGAACAAGGTGGTGAACAACATTGTATTGGTTCTCTGTGGTACTACAGCTACAGAGGACAGGAACAAGGTGGTGAACAACATTGTATTGGTTCCTCTCTGGTTCTCTGTGGTATTACAGCTACAGAGGACAGGAACAAGGTGGTGAACAACATTGTATTGGTTCCTCTCTGGTTCTCTGTGGTATTACAGCTACAGAGGACAGGAACAAGGTAGTGTAGTGAACAACATTGTCTTGGTTCCTCTCTGGTTCTCTGTGGTATTACAGCTACAGAGGACAGGAACAAGGTAGTGTAGTGAACAACATTGTATTGGTTCTCTGTGGTATTACAGCTACAGAGGACAGGAACAAGGTAGTGTAGTGAACAACATTGTATTGGTTCTCTGTGGTATTACAGCTACAGAGGACAGGAACAAGGTAGTGTAGTGAACAGCATTGTATTGGTTCTCTGTGGTATTACAGCTACAGAGGACAGGAACAAGGTAGTGTAGTGAACAACATTGTATTGGTTCCTCCTCTGGTTCTCTGTGGTATTACAGCTACAGAGGACAGGAACAAGGTAGTGTAGTGAACAACATTGTATTGGTTCCTCCTCTGGTTCTCTTTGGTATTACAGCTACAGAGGACAGGAACAAGGTAGTGTAGTGAACCACATTGTATTGGTTCTCTGTGGTATTACAGCTACAGAGGACAGGAACAAGGTGGTGTAGTGAACAACATTGTATTGGTTCTCTGTGGTATTACAGCTACAGAGGACAGGAACAAGGTGGTGTAGTGAACAACATTGTATTGGTTCCTCTCTGGTATTACAGCTACAGAGGACAGGAACAAGGTGGTGTAGTGAACAACATTGTATTGGTTCTCTGTGGTATTACAGCTACAGAGGACAGGAACAAGGTGGTGTAGTGAACAACATTGTATTGGTTCTCTGTGGTATTACAGCTACAGAGGACAGGAACAAGGTAGTGTAGTGAACAACATTGTATTGGTTCTCTGTGGTATTACAGCTACAGAGGACAGGAACAAGGTGGTGTAGTGAACAACATTGTATTGGTTCTCTGTGGTACTACAGCTACAGAGGACAGGAACAACGGAGTGTAGTGAACAACATTGTATTGGTTCTCTGTGGTATTACAGCTACAGAGGACAGGAACAAGGTAGTGTAGTGAACAACATTGTATTGGCTCCTCTCTGGTTCTCTGTGGTACTACAGCTACAGAGGACAGGAACAAGGTGGTGTAGTGAACAACATTGTATTGGTTCTCTGTGGTACTACAGCTACAGAGGACAGGAACAAGGTAGTGTAGTGAACAACATTGTATTGGTTCCTCTCTGGTTCTCTGTGGTATTACAGCTACAGAGGACAGGAACAAGGTAGTGTAGTGAACCACATTGTATTGGTTCTCTGTGGTACTACAGCTACAGAGGACAGGAACAAGGTAGTGTAGTGAACAACATTGTATTGGTTCCTCTCTGGTTCTCTGTGGTATTACAGCTACAGAGGACAGGAACAAGGTAGTGTAGTGAACAACATTGTATTGGTTCCTCCTCTGGTTCTCTGTGGTATTACAGCTACAGAGGACAGGAACAAGGTAGTGTAGTGAACAACATTGTATTGGTTCTCTGTGGTATTACAGCTACAGAGGACAGGAACAAGGTAGTGTAGTGAACAACATTGTATTGGTTCTCTGTGGTATTACAGCTACAGAGGACAGGAACAAGGTAGTGTAGTGAACAACATTGTATTGGTTCTCTGTGGTATTACAGCTACAGAGGACAGGAACAAGGTGGTGTAGTGAACCACATTGTATTGGTTCTCTGTGGTACTACAGCTACAGAGGACAGGAACAAGGTAGTGTAGTGAACAACATTGTATTGGTTCCTCTCTGGTTCTCTGTGGTATTACAGCTACAGAGGACAGGAACAAGTTAGTGTAGTGAACAACATTGTATTGGTTCCTCCTCTGGTTCTCTGTGGTATTACAGCTACAGAGGACAGGAACAAGGTAGTGTAGTGAAGAACATTGTATTGGTTCTCTGTGGTATTACAGCTACAGAGGACAGGAACAAGGTGGTGTAGTGAACAACATTGTATTGGTTCTCTGTGGTACTACAGCTACAGAGGACAGGAACAAGGTAGTGTAGTGAACAACATTGTATTGGTTCTCTGTGGTATTACAGCTACAGAGGACAGGAACAAGGTAGTGTAGTGAACAACATTGTATTGGTTCCTCTCTGGTTCTCTGTGGTACTACAGCTACAGAGGACAGGAACAAGGTGGTGTAGTGAACAACATTGTATTGGTTCTCTGTGGTACTACAGCTACAGAGGACAGGAACAAGGTAGTGTAGTGAACAACATTGTATTGGTTCCTCTCTGGTTCTCTGTGGTATTACAGCTACAGAGGACAGGAACAAGGTAGTGTAGTGAACCACATTGTATTGGTTCTCTGTGGTACTACAGCTACAGAGGACAGGAACAAGGTAGTGTAGTGAACAACATTGTATTGGTTCCTCTCTGGTTCTCTGTGGTATTACAGCTACAGAGGACAGGAACAAGGTAGTGTAGTGAACAACATTGTATTGGTTCCTCCTCTGGTTCTCTGTGGTATTACAGCTACAGAGGACAGGAACAAGGTAGTGTAGTGAACAACATTGTATTGGTTCTCTGTGGTATTACAGCTACAGAGGACAGGAACAAGGTAGTGTAGTGAACAACATTGTATTGGTTCTCTGTGGTACTACAGCTACAGAGGACAGGAACAAGGTAGTGTAGTGAACAACATTGTATTGGTTCCTCTCTGGTTCTCTGTGGTATTACAGCTACAGAGGACAGGAACAAGTTAGTGTAGTGAACAACATTGTATTGGTTCCTCCTCTGGTTCTCTGTGGTATTACAGCTACAGAGGACAGGAACAAGGTAGTGTAGTGAAGAACATTGTATTGGTTCTCTGTGGTATTACAGCTACAGAGGACAGGAACAAGGTGGTGTAGTGAACAACATTGTATTGGTTCTCTGTGGTACTACAGCTACAGAGGACAGGAACAAGGTAGTGTAGTGAACAACATTGTATTGGTTCTCTGTGGTATTACAGCTACAGAGGACAGGAACAAGGTAGTGTAGTGAACAACATTGTATTGGTTCCTCTCTGGTTCTCTGTGGTACTACAGCTACAGAGGACAGGAACAAGGTGGTGTAGTGAACAACATTGTATTGGTTCTCTGTGGTACTACAGCTACAGAGGACAGGAACAAGGTAGTGTAGTGAACAACATTGTATTGGTTCCTCTCTGGTTCTCTGTGGTATTACAGCTACAGAGGACAGGAACAAGGTAGTGTAGTGAACCACATTGTATTGGTTCTCTGTGGTACTACAGCTACAGAGGACAGGAACAAGGTAGTGTAGTGAACAACATTGTATTGGTTCCTCTCTGGTTCTCTGTGGTATTACAGCTACAGAGGACAGGAACAAGGTAGTGTAGTGAACAACATTGTATTGGTTCCTCCTCTGGTTCTCTGTGGTATTACAGCTACAGAGGACAGGAACAAGGTAGTGTAGTGAACAACATTGTATTGGTTCTCTGTGGTATTACAGCTACAGAGGACAGGAACAAGGTAGTGTAGTGAACAACATTGTATTGGTTCTCTGTGGTATTACAGCTACAGAGGACAGGAACAAGGTAGTGTAGTGAACAACATTGTATTGGTTCTCTGTGGTATTACAGCTACAGAGGACAGGAACAAGGTAGTGTAGTGAACAACATTGTATTGGTTCTCTGTGGTATTACAGCTACAGAGGACAGGAACAAGGTGGTGTAGTGAACCACATTGTATTGGTTCTCTGTGGTACTACAGCTACAGAGGACAGGAACAAGGTAGTGTAGTGAACAACATTGTATTGGTTCCTCTCTGGTTCTCTGTGGTATTACAGCTACAGAGGACAGGAACAAGTTAGTGTAGTGAACAACATTGTATTGGTTCCTCCTCTGGTTCTCTGTGGTATTACAGCTACAGAGGACAGGAACAAGGTAGTGTAGTGAACAACATTGTATTGGTTCTCTGTGGTATTACAGCTACAGAGGACAGGAACAAGGTGGTGTAGTGAACAACATTGTATTGGTTCTCTGTGGTACTACAGCTACAGAGGACAGGAACAAGGTAGTGTAGTGAACAACATTGTATTGGTTCTCTGTGGTATTACAGCTACAGAGGACAGGAACAAGGTAGTGTAGTGAACAACATTGTATTGGTTCCTCTCTGGTTCTCTGTGGTACTACAGCTACAGAGGACAGGAACAAGGTGGTGTAGTGAACAACATTGTATTGGTTCTCTGTGGTACTACAGCTACAGAGGACAGGAACAAGGTAGTGTAGTGAACAACATTGTATTGGTTCCTCTCTGGTTCTCTGTGGTATTACAGCTACAGAGGACAGGAACAAGGTAGTGTAGTGAACCACATTGTATTGGTTCTCTGTGGTACTACAGCTACAGAGGACAGGAACAAGGTAGTGTAGTGAACAACATTGTATTGGTTCCTCTCTGGTTCTCTGTGGTATTACAGCTACAGAGGACAGGAACAAGGTAGTGTAGTGAACAACATTGTATTGGTTCCTCCTCTGGTTCTCTGTGGTATTACAGCTACAGAGGACAGGAACAAGGTAGTGTAGTGAACAACATTGTATTGGTTCTCTGTGGTATTACAGCTACAGAGGACAGGAACAAGGTAGTGTAGTGAACAACATTGTATTGGTTCTCTGTGGTATTACAGCTACAGAGGACAGGAACAAGGTAGTGTAGTGAACAACATTGTATTGGTTCTCTGTGGTATTACAGCTACAGAGGACAGGAACAAGGTGGTGTAGTGAACCACATTGTATTGGTTCTCTGTGGTATTACAGCTACAGAGGACAGGAACAAGGTAGTGTAGTGAACAACATTGTATTGGTTCCTCTCTGGTTCTCTGTGGTACTACAGCTACAGAGGACAGGAACAAGGTGGTGAACAACATTGTATTGGTTCCTCTCTGGTTCTCTGTGGTACTACAGCTACAGAGGACAGGAACAAGGTAGTGTAGTGAACAACATTGTATTGGTTCTCTGTGGTATTACAGCTACAGAGGACAGGAACAAGGTAGTGTAGTGAACAACATTGTATTGGTTCCTCTCTGGTTCTCTGTGGTACTACAGCTACAGAGGACAGGAACAAGGTAGTGTAGTGAACAACATTGTATTGGTTCTCTGTGGTATTACAGCTACAGAGGACAGGAACATGGTGGTGTAGTGAACCACATTGTATTGGTTCTCTGTGGTATTACAGCTACAGAGGACAGGAACAAGGTAGTGTAGTGAACCACATTGTATTGGTTCTCTGTGGTACTACAGCTACAGAGGACAGGAACAAGGTAGTGTAGTGAACAACATTGTATTGGTTCCTCTCTGGTTCTCTGTGGTATTACAGCTACAGAGGACAGGAACAAGGTAGTGTAGTGAACAACATTGTATTGGTTCCTCTCTGGTTCTTTGTGGTACTACAGCTTCAGAGGACAGGAACAAGGTAGTGTAGTGAACAACATTGTATTGGTTCTCTGTGGTATTACAGCTACAGAGGACAGGAACAAGGTAGTGTAGTGAACAACATTGTATTGGTTCTCTGTGGTATTACAGCTACAGAGGACAGGAACAAGGTAGTGTAGTGAACAACATTGTATTGGTTCTCTGTGGTATTACAGCTACAGAGGACAGGAACAAGGTAGTGTAGTGAACAACATTGTATTGGTTCCTCTCTGGTTCTCTGTGGTACTACAGCTACAGAGGACAGGAACAAGGTAGTGTAGTGAACAACATTGTATTGGTTCCTCTCTGGTTCTCTGTGGTACTACAGCTACAGAGGACAGGAACAAGGTAGTGTAGTGAACAACATTGTATTGGTTCCTCTCTGGTTCTCTGTGGTACTACAGCTACAGAGGACAGGAACAAGGTAGTGTAGTGAACAGCATTGTATTGGTTCCTCTCTGGTTCTCTGTGGTATTACAGCTACAGAGGACAGGAACAAGGTAGTGTAGTGAACAACATTGTATTGGTTCCTCTCTGGTTCTCTGTGGTATTACAGCTACAGAGGACAGGAACAAGGTAGTGTAGTGAACAACATTGTATTGGCTCCTCTTGGTTCTCTGTGGTATTACAGCTACAGAGGACAGGAACAAGGTGGTGTAGTGAACAACATTGTATTGGTTCTCTGTGGTATTACAGCTACAGAGGACAGGAACAAGGTAGTGTAGTGAACAACATTGTATTGGTTCCTCTCTGGTTCTCTGTGGTACTACAGCTACAGAGGACAGGAACAAGGTAGTGTAGTGAACAACATTGTATTGGTTCCTCTCTGGTTCTCTGTGGTATTACAGCTACAGAGGACAGGAACAAGGTAGTGTAGTGAACAACATTGTATTGGTTCCTCTCTGGTTCTCTGTGGTACTACAGCTACAGAGGACAGGAACAAGGTAGTGTAGTGAACAACATTGTATTGGTTCCTCTGGTTCTCCATGGTATTACAGCTACTAGTAAGATGTCAACTAGGCAAAGCTGCATAAACTGAACAGAAGAGGGAGCCGTTTAGCAGAGTTGTGTCTAATGAAGAAAAGCACCATGGTCCAACCCTTAGCCTCTACTCCCTAGACCCTAGCCCCTACTCCCTAGCCCCTACTCCCTAGACCCTACTCTCTGGACCCTACTCCCTACTCTCTGGACCCTACTCCCTAGACCCTACTCCCTAGACCCTACTCCCTGGACCCTACTCCCTAGACCCTACTCCCTAGACCCTACTCCCTAGAACCTACTCTCTGGACCCTACTCCCTAGACCCTACTCCCTAGACCCTACTCCCTGGACCCTACTCCCTGGACCCTACTCCCTGGACCCTACTCCCTAGACCCTACTACCTAGACCCTACTCCCTGGACCCTGGACCCTACTCCCTAGACCCTACTCCCTGGACCCTACTCCCTAGACCCTACTCCCTAGACCCTACTCCCTGGACCCTACTCCCGAGACCCTACTCTCGAGCCTTTAGCTCCTCCTCCCTATAGTAGTGACTGACAGTAGGGGTTAGAGGTCAATCCTCTCAGATCTACAGTAGTGTCTGACAGTAGGGGTTAGAGGTCAGTCCTCTCAGATCTACAGTAGTGTCTGACAGTAGGGGTTAGAGGTCAGTCCTCTCAGAATAACACAGTTGAGCACATGGGAATGGTTGGCATTAACGGATATGATCCTAGTCCAGGGGTGGGAGAAGTGGCAATGAAGAAATATACAGTGGTAGAGGAAGTATAGACAAGATAATCTACTCTCTCTTCCTCTGTTTCACAACGTCAGCAGGGCCGTGTGTGTGTGGTCAGAACAGGAAAGAGGCATACTGTCTATAAGTCTAAAACTGGAGTTCAGTCTCACTCAGCATCAAAACATGAGAGAACTGACACCACTCTGCTGGCAGCTCTGTAAGTACTCTCTCAATTCAATTCAATTCAAGAGCTTTATTGGCATGGGAAACATGTGTTAACATTGCCAAAGCAAGTGAGGTAGATAATATATAAAGTGAGTATATAAAGTGAAATAAACAATAAAGATTAACAGTAAACATTACACATACAGAAGTTTCAAAACAATAAAGACATTACAAATGTCATATTATATATATACAGTGTTTTAACAATGTACAAATGGTAAAGGACACAAGATAAAATAAATAAGTGTAAATATGGGTTGTATTTACAATGGTGTGTGTTCTTCACTGGTTGCCCTTTTCTCGTGGCAACAGGTCACAAATCTTGCTGCTGTGATGGCACACTGTGGACTTTCACCCAGTAGATATGGGAGTTTATCAAAATTGGATTTGTTTTCGAATTCTTTGTGGATCTGTGTAATCTGAGGGAAATATGTATCTCTAATATGGTCATACATTGGGCAGGAGGTTAGGAAGTGCAGCTCAGTTTCCACCTCATTTTGTGGGCAGTGAGCACATAGCCTGTCTTCTCTTGAGAGCCATGTCTGCCTACGGCGGCCTTTCTCAATAGCAAGGCTATGCTCACTGAGTCTGTACATAGTCAAAGCTTTCCTTAATTTTGGGTCAGTCACAGTGGTCAGGTATTCTGCCGCTGTGTACTCTCTGTGTAGGGCCAAATAGCATTGTAGTTTGCTCTGTTTTTTTGTTAATTCTTTCCAATGTGTCAAGTAATTATCTTTTTGTTTTCTCATGATTTGGTTGGGTCTAATTGTGCTGCTGTCCTGGGGCTCTGTAGGGTGTGTTTGTGTTTGTGAACCAGCTTGCTTAGGGGACTCTTCTCCAGGTTCATCTCTCTGTAGGTGATGGCTTTGTTGTGGAAGGTTTGGGAATCGCTTCCTTTTAAGTGGTTATAGAATTTAACGGCTCTTTTCTGGATTTTGATAATTAGTGGGTATCGGCCTAATTCTGCTCTGCATGCATTATTTGGTGTTCTACGTTGTACACGGGGGATATTTTTGCAGAATTCTGCGTGCAGAGTCTTAATTTGGTGTTTGTCCCATTTTGTGAAGTCTTGGTTGGTGAGCGGACCCCAGATCTCATAACCATAAAGGGCAATGGGCTCTATGACTGATTCAAGTATCTTTAGCCAAATCCTAATTGGTAAGTTGAAATTTATGTTCTTTTTGATGGCATAGAATGCCCTTCTTGCCTTGTCTCTCAGATCGTTCACAGCTTTGTGGAAGTTACCTGTGGCGCTGATGTTTAGGCCAAGGTATGTATATATTTTTGTGTGCTCTAGGGCAACAGTGTCTAGATGGAAATTGTATTTGTGGTCCTGGTGACTGGACCTTTTTTGGAACACCATTATTTTCGTCTTACTGAGATCTACTGTCAGGGCCCAGGTCTGACAGAATCTGTGCAGAAGATCTAGGTGCTGCTGTAGGCCCTCCTTGGTTGGTGACAGAAGCACCAGATCATCAAAAACAGCAGACATTTGACTTCAGATTCTAGCAGGGTGAGGCCAGGTGCTGCAGACTTTTCTAGTGCCCGCGCCAATTCATGATATATATGTTGAAGAGGGTGGGGCTTAAACTGCATCCCTGTCTCACCCCACGACCCTGTTTGAAGAAATGTGTGTTTTTTTTTGCCAATTTTAACCGCACACTTGTTGTTTGTGTACATGGATTTTATAATGTTGTATGTTTTACCCCCAACACCACTCAGTTCCATCAGTTCCATCAGTTTGTATAGCAGACCCTCATGCCAAATTGTTTTGGTTTGTTTGTTTGTCAATTAGGGTGTGCAGGGTGAATACATGGTCTGTTGTACGGTAATTTGGTAAAAAGCCAATTTGACATTTGCTCAGTACATTGTTTTCATTGAGGAAATGTACGAGTCTGCTGTTAATGATAATGCAGAGGATTTTCCCAAGGTTACTGTTGACGCACATTCCACGGTAGTTATTGGGGTCAAGTTTGTTTCCACTTTTGTGGATTGGGCTGATCAGTCCTTGGTTCCAAATATTGGGGAAGATGCCAGAGCTAAGGATGATGTTAAAGAGTTTTAGTATAGCCAATTGGAATTTGTTGTCTGTATATTTGATCATTTCATTGAGGATACCATCAACACCACAGGCCTTTTTGGGTTGGAGGGTTTTTATTTTGTCCTGTAACTCATTCAATGTAATTGGATAATCCAGTGGGTTCTGGTCGTCTGTAATAGTTGATTCTGAGATCTGTGTTTGATCATGTATATGTTTTTGCTGTTTATTCTTTGTTATAGAGATAAAGATATTGGAGAAGTGGTTTATCCAGACATCTCCATTTTGGATAGATAATTCTTTGTGTTGTTGTTTGTTTAGTGTTTTCCAATTTTCCCAGAAGTGGTTAGAGTCTATGGATTCTTCAATTACATTGAGCTGATTTCTGACATGCTGTTCCTTCTTTTTCCGTAGTGTATTTCTGTATTGTTTTAGTGATTCACCATAGTGAAGGCGTAGACTCAGGTTTTCCGGGTCTCTATGTTTTTGATTGTACAGGTTTCTCAATTTCTTTCTTAGATTTTTGCATTCTTCATCAAACCATTTGTCGTTATTGTTAATTTTCTTCGGTTTTCTATTTGAGATTTTTAGATTTGATAGGGAAGCTGAGAGGTCAAATATACTGTTAAGATTTTCTACTGTCAAGTATACATCTTCACTCTTACAGTGGAACGTTTTACCCAGGAAATTGTCTAAAAGGGATTGAATTTGTTGTTGCCTAATTGTTTTTTGGTAGGTTTCCAAACTGCATTCCTTCCATCTATAGCATTTCTTAATGTTACTCAGTTCCTTTGGCTTTGATGCCTCATGATTGAGTATTGCTCTGTTTAAGTAGACTGTGATTTTGCTGTGGTCTGATAGGGGTGTCAGTGGGCTGACTGTGAACGCTCTGAGAGACTCTGGGTTGAGGTAAGTGATAAAGTAGTCTACAGTACTACTGCCAAGAGATGAGCTATAGGTGTACCTACCATAGGAGTCCCCTTGAAGCCTACCATTGACTATGTACATACCCAGAGTGCGACAGAGCTGCAGGAGTTGTGACCCATTTTTGTTGGTTGTGTTGTCATAGTTGTGCCTAGGGGGGCATATGTGGGAGGGAATGCTGTCACCTCCAGGCAGGTGTTTGTCCCCCTGTGTGCTGAGGGTGTCAGGTTCTTGTCCGGTTCTGGCATTTAGGTCGCCACAGACTAGTACATGTCCCTGGGCCTGGAAATGATTGATTTCCCCCTCCAGGATGGAGAAGCTGTCTTCATTAAAGTATGGGGATTCTAGTGGGGGGATATAGGTAGCACCCAGGAGGACATTTTTCTCTGTTAGGATAATTTCCCTTTGAATTTCTAGCCAAATGTAGAATGTTCCTGTTTTGATTAATTTAATGGCGTGAGTTAGGTCTACTCAATATCAAATTAGCATACCCCCTGAGTCCCTTCCCTGTTTCACATCTGGTAGTTTGGTGGATGGGACTACCAGCTCTCTGTAACCTAGAGGGCAACCAGTGGGTCCGTCTCCTCTATACCAGGTTTCTTGCAGGATGACAATGTCTGTATTACCGATTTCTTTGGTGAAGTCTGGGTTTCTGCTCTTTAGGCCAAAAGCAGATGACCTCAGGCCTTGGATATTCCAGGATGATATAGTGAAGGCTTTTTGTTCCATAGAGTGTCCAATGTTGTTGGTCGTGGTTTGTCCTCAGGCCAGTAAGTGTGAGCAGAGCCTGCTGAGCATCCGGTACATGCCATTGGCTTGGGCGAGTGTGAGAGTGGGGGTTGGGACTGTTTGCCCGCTCACTACCTGGGCGTATGTGTGGCTTCCATGTTGAGGCCCTCTTTGCGGGGGTGGGGTGCATGGGGTGGGCAGGAGTGGCATAGGTCTGATCTGAGGGGGCCTAAATGGGGTGTGGGCATGGGTGACGTGGGGGGGTGTTGATTGGTTGGGGTGGGGGTGTGGATGTGTCTGGGGGTGCTGTGGTCTGGATGTAATTCCTCTTGGCGTGGGTCCTCTATGTGTAGGTCCAGGGGGGGGTCCTGCAGATCTGGGAGGGTGTCTCGCTTGTCTGGGTGGGGTGTCTATTGATCTGTTGCTCCTGTGTGAAGTGTTGGGGATACGTTTGAGAGCGATGTCCTTTAGAGTTCGGGCAAAGGTGGGCACTGCTGCCTTGTAGAGGTGGACCTGGTCATAGAGGCTGTTCAAGTCCAGGGTGGAGAGGTGGGCCAGGAAAACATTTGGTTTTGAGGCACAGTCACAAGAAATACTCGCGTTTACCCGCTGTATTGTGGCAGGGTGGAAGTCTTTTCGTGGTAGCAGGGTGGAGATAACCACTTGTGCGTTGGGGAAAGTAGAAGAAGCCTTTTCAATCACTCCCTTCAGTGCTGTGGCCACCCTTTCCTGCTGTGCTCTCAGGTCGTTTGTGCCTGTGTGTATTATTATGTGGCTAGGTGAGCCTAGTTGGTCCTCAGACAGAAGGTCGAGGGCGCGCTGGGTGTTTGGACACCAGAGTTTAGACACACTGTGTTTGGGAAAAAGTTTTTTTTCTTCTATATATTTCCCATTTGAGTCCATAAGTAGTACAATCTGTGTCTTGTGTTTGTCCTCAGTGGGTGTGGGGGGGTTGTCAGAAGGGCTATCAGGGTGGCTGACAGGGGGGGTGCTCAGAGGGGTGAGAGCCTCTGGGCTTGGGGTTCTTCATTTGTCTGTTCTGCTGCGATGTCGACTCTATGGTCAGGGTCTGGTGTGGACTGTTCTGCTGTGGTGTCGGGACTTTTGTCGGGTGCTGAGGTGGGCTGTTCTGCTGGCTTCTCTGTGGGGGTGGCCACCTCTCTAGTGGGTTGTTCTCTGTCACACGCCGTCCCCCTCAACCTCTCCTCCGTCCCTCTCACCCTCTCCTCCATCCCCCTCAACCTCTACTCCAACAGTCTGATCCTCTCCTCTTGTGCTCTGTTCTTCTCTTGATCCTGCTCTTTCTCCTGTTGAAGTTGTCTCACCACTGTCCAGAGTGCAGATAAGTCTCTCTCCAACTCCAGCATTCCGGGTCTGGTTAAGGGGGTGTTGTTGTGCTTGACTGTTGTCTGGATCTGTGCTGACTGAAGTGTAATCACCTGCTGTTCCAGCTCCACCTGCCTTACCTCCAGCTGGGTGAATTTGTCCTTCATTTCAATGAGGGGGTGGTAATCTGTGCTGGGAGGTTGACTCTCCGTTGGGGGTTGCTCGTCTGTGGGGTTACATAATGAAGAGGTCTGGTCTGACCCGCTCGGGGTGGGGGTATCTTTATCAAGGGAGAGCTTCTCCTGCTGGGCTAATTCTTTGATTAGGTGAAAGTCCAGCTGAAACCGTTTGGGGTTACCCTGTACCATTACTGTTCCGGACTTATAGATATTTATATTACCTGACTCGAGAGTCCTCATTATCAAGTATTCTGAGTTTCCACCCCTCGTTAACTGCTCTCTTAACAAAGGGGTAGTGTGCTAATATAGCACTGTGCCAGGGGATGGTTTGTGTGGAAGATAAGGTTGCTGATGTTCCCATTTTTGTAATAGTCAGCAAAAAGTGTCTCTTGATTTTCCATAAGGAGCTTCATTTTGTAATCTTTTCTTGCCTTATCATTCTTTACATACACAGGGTACTGTTTTTTAATTACCTCTGAACAGTGGGAGGCAGCTTCTAAGGCCTCTCCATTTGGTTGGGGTAGACTGTGTGACTCTCCTGCCATTGTTGTGCTAATGGGCTTTGACACCTCTCACTTGACACGTCAGTGCTAGTTGAAGCTGTATCAAGCTTGGTAGAATTATGTGTCACGTTTCTTCAAAATTGAACCCAGAAGCAGACCAGGACAAGGAGAGTAGGAAAGAAGATGAGTATTTATTTACAAGTGAATGTGAATGGGTAGATATATCCAGGTGGCGTAGCGGGCAGCGGTGGTGAGTTGATGGGAGTAAATAGGTGGATCCAATGGGGAAGCGGAATCCTCCGACGACCAGACGGGAATGGGGTAAATGATCCGGGTGAGTAATGTTCATGGCTAACGATCCGGCAGGGAATGGTTGTCAGGTCCGGGCTTATGAAGAGGAGAGATGATGATCAGGACCAGGTGTGCAGATAGCTGATGGGATACAGGTGCGGGTAATCAGAACTCCCAACTGGCTACATTGCCCGGCAACCAGACAGGGTGCGTTCCAGGACGCCGGAAAAAAACACTCCAGGACAGAACACTGGCAAAAAACAGACTCAGGAAACGGGATTCGTGACAGTACCCCCCCCCCTCCGACGAACGCCACCGGGCGGACTACCCGGAGCGCCAGGGTGGAGGCGGTAAAAGTCACGAAGCAGGTCATCGTCAAGGATCTGACGCCGAGGAATCCAACTCCTCTCCTCAGGACCATATCCTTCCCAATCCACTAAATACTGGAACCCTCGACCCCGCCGTCTGAAGTCCATGATGCGGCGCACCATGTAGACAGGACCACCTCCGATCATCCGAGGAGGAGGAGGACGAGGAGGAGGGGGCAACAGAGGACTGAGGAGAACCGGCTTGAGGCAGGAGACATGAAAGGTGGGATGTACTCTTAGTGTAGCAGGCAACTTGAGTCGGACCACAACAGGATTAATGATCTTCTCCACTACAAACGGACCAATGAACTTCGGTGACAGTTTCCTCGACTCAGTCCGTAGAGGAAGATCCCGTGTAGCCAACCAAACCTTATCTCCAATGGTATAAGCGGGGGCAGGAATACATCTTCGAGAAGATGAGGATATCATCCAGGTAAACGAACACAACCAAACCTTATCTCCAATGGTATAAGCGGGGGCAGGAATACGGCGACGATTCGCCTGGATCTGATACCGGTCAGAAACCTTAAGGAGGGCCTTCCTGGCCCGATGCCAGGTGCGGTGGCAACGACGAATGTGGGTCTGGACAGAAGGAACCGAGAGATCCCGCTCCTGAGAAGGAAACAAGGGAGGTTGGTAACCGTACAGGCACTGGAAGGGAGACATCCCAGTGGCAGATGAAGAGAGAGTATTATGAGCATACTCGACCCAGGGTAATTGAGAGGACCAAGAGGTGGGATCAGAGGAAACAAGACAGCGCAGCGTGGACTCCATCTTCTGGTTGGCTCTCTCCGCCTGACCATTAGATTGGGGGTGAAATCCAGATGTGAGACTGACTGTAGCTCCAATGGCCAAACAGAAGGACTTCCAGACAGCAGAGGTAAACTGAGGACCACGGTCAGAAACAATGTCACAGGGCAACCCGTGGACCCTGAACACCTCCCTAACCAGGATCTCGGACGTCTCAGTGGCAGAAGGCAGCTTGGAGAGGGGAACAAAGTGTGCAAACTTGCTGAATCTATCCACAATGGTCAGAATAACCGTGTTACCAACAGAAGAGGGCAACCCCGTGACAAAATCCAGGGCCAGATGCGACCAAGGTCACCGGGGAATAGGTAAGGGGTGAAGAAGCCCAGAGCTGGCCCGATTGGTACTCTTATTCTGCGCACAAACAGGACAAGCGGCAACAAACCTCCGGGTATCTTCTCCCATGGCAGGCCACCAAAATCGTCTGCGCAGTAACGCCATAGTCCGAGCAACACCAGGGTGACAAGCTATCTTGCTGGCGTGGGACCACTGAAGGACAGCAGAACGAACCGAATCAGGCACGAACAACCGGCCGGGTGGCCGTTATCGGGCCCGGGCTGTGTCCGAAGAGCCGCCATCACCTCCTCCTCAATCCTCCATGTAAGGGAAGACCCCCCTGAAGTGGACAAAAATGAATGGCAACACATTGGCACCGGACAAACCATACACACATTGGACAATACCACCCAATTGGACGCCAATTCGTGCAAAGTTGATGGCAAATGTCATATGGCTATTGCCAGTTGTAACACTTCAAAAATCCAACAGGGGGTGAGTGCGCTCCACCGTGGTTTTTCATATTGGAAATGGACATCAAGTCAACATCCAAAAACAAAATTTTGAAAAAATGATTTTTTTGTCAAAAATTATCACCCCTTAAAAAAGTGCTTTCTGGACCGTTTTTCGAAATTCTTTCGATTTTTTTGTCAATTACACATGTGTAAGAACTGTATGAATATACTTTTGTCCAATTTTATTAGCATATATATATATTTTTTTACATGCGCATAAGAAATATGTTTTGTCCATTTACAATGTGATTTCATAGGAAGTCAAAAGTCAAAAGTCAAAAATGTCAAAATGTTGTAAAAAACTTCACACACCCTTAAAAAAGTGTTTTCTGGACCGTTTTTTCAAAATTCTTTCCATTTTTGTGTCAATTACACATGTATAAGAACTGTATCAACATACTTTTGTCCAATTTTATTAGCCAAATTCACAATGTGATTTCATATGAAGTCAAAAGTCGAAAATTTGAACTTTTTAAAAAACTTATCACCCTCGTAAAAAAGTTCTTTCTGGACCGTTTTTCGAAATTGTTTCGATTTTATGTCAATTCATCATGTGTTTTTTTGGGGCCAAATACCATAAGAAATTTGACATGCTCAAAAATCCTGCAGAAATGCAAAATTGACTGGCCAGATGAACTCGGGATGGCCTGGCAGTGATAGTTGCTCCTTTCCATCGCTCATTGTGTTGACTTCATCATGTCCATTTTGTGATGTTTTTTCACTGTTTAATCATATTGCAAGTGTACGGGCATTTGCAATATGGTTCAATGGGCATTTACCATATGAAATTTGACATGCTCAAAAATCCTGCAGAAATGCAAAATTGACTGGCCAGATGAACTCGGGATGGCCTGGCAGTGATAGTTGCTCCTTTCCATCGCTCATTGTGTTGACTTCATCATGTCCATTTTGTGATGTTTTTTCACTGTTGAATCATATTGCAAGTGTACGGGCATTTGCAATATGGTTCAATGGGCATTTACCATATGAAATTTGACATGCTCAAAAATCCTGCAGAAATGCAAAATTGACTGGCCAGATGAACTCGGGATGGCCTGGCAGTGATAGTTGCTCCGTTCCATCGCTCATTGTGTTGACTTCATCATGTCCATTTTGTGATGTTTTTTCACTGTTTAATCATATTGCAAGTGTACGGGCATTTGCAATATGGTTCAATGGGCATTTACCATATGAAATTTGACATGCTCAAAAATCCTGCAGAAATGCAAAATTGACTGGCCAGATGAACTCGGGATGGCCTGGCAGTGATAGTTGCTCCGTTCCATCGCTCATTGTGTTGACTTCATCATGTCCATTTTGTGATGTTTTTTCACTGTTTAATCATATTGCAAGTGTACGGGCATTTGCAATATGGTTCAATGGGCATTTACCATATGAAATTTGACATGCTCAAAAATCCTGCAGAAATGCAAAATTGACTGGCCAGATGAACTCGGGATGGCCTGGCAGTGATAGTTGCTCCTTTCCATCGCTCATTGTGTTGACTTCATCATGTCCATTTTGTGATGTTTTTTCACTGTTTAATCATATTGCAAGTGTACGGGCATTTGCAATATGGTTCAATGGGCATTTACCATATGAAATTTGACATGCTCAAAAATCCTGCAGAAATGCAAAATTGACTGGCCAGATGAACTCGGGATGGCCTGGCAGTGATAGTTGCTCCTTTCCATCGCTCATTGTGTTGACTTCATCATGTCCATTTTGTGATGTTTTTTCACTGTTGAATCATATTGCAAGTGTACGTGCATTGTTGTGCAACTGGTAACCCAAAAATAAAAATATGGTGATTTCATTATGTCCATTTGTTTATGTTTTCTTACTTTTGCAAAGTCACTGGGCATTTGCAATATGGTTCAATGGGCAGGTACCATCACGAATTTGTCATGCTATAAAAATCCTCAAGGAATGTGAAATTGACTGGCCTGATGAACACAGGATGGCCTGGCAGTGATAGTTGCTCCTTTCCATCGCTCGTTGTGTTGACTTCATCATGTCCATTTTGTGAGGTTTTTTCACTGTTGAATCATATTGCAAGTGTACGTGCATTGTTGTGCAACTGGTAACCCAAAAATAAAAATATGGTGATTTCATTATGTCCATTTGTTTATGTTTTCTTACTTTTGCAAAGTCACTGGCATTTGCAATATGGTTCAATGGGCAGGTACCATCACGAATTTGTCATGCTATAAAAATCCTCAGGGAATGTGAAATTGACTGGCCTGATGAACACAGGATGGCCTGGCAGTGATAGTTGCTCCTTTCCATCGCTCGTTGTGTTGACTTCATCATGTCCATTTTGTGAGGTTTTTTCACTGTTGAATCATATTGCAAGTGTACGTGCATTGTTGTGCAACTGGTAACCCAAAAATAAAAATATGGTGATTTCATTATGTCCATTTGTTTATGTTTTCTTACTTTTGCAAAGTCACTGGCATTTGCAATATGGTTCAATGGGCAGGTACCATCACGAATTTGTCATGCTATAAAAATCCTCAGGGAATGTGAAATTGACTGGCCTGATGAACTTGGGATGGCTGGGCAGTGATTCTGGTTAATCTCAGTCGCTCGTTAGGGTTGATTTCAGAATGTCACTTTGGTGATGGTACCTCACTGTTTAAACATATTGCAAATGGACAAGAGTCACCAGCAAGTCACCGTCCGTCAGTCAATTAGATATCATTCTGACACCAAACTGATACAAACTGACACCAAACCCACTTTTTCCAACTCGTTTAGTAGCCAACTATCACATACTTCAGAGCTGGCCCAAAATTCACAACGCCTTCGGTTCAAACCATAAAAAAAACATAAAACACGTAGTTACGTTCTAGCTGCGGGTCCATTTCTTATGTTATGTGTAGGCCTAGCTGAGGCGACCCCGAATCCCAAGTTTCGGCTCGATCGGTCATTTGGTGTCCGAGCAAAACCCTAATTGGTGCTGAAAATCCACTTTTTTCCATGACTTGCTACGGGGTCCTTGAATGAGCTATCGGACAGAAACGTTGGGGTCCGTCTCTATGAAACGAGACGGTCGCAATGCACCTAGTCTTGCGTTTCTGAGACTTTTCTAAATGTCGTCATTTTCGTAACGGTCAAAATGAATTGAAGTCATTGCAAATGTACGAGGCTGTTTCTCGGTCCGAGAACCTTTTAGAGCCACGTAACTCACCACGCACTATTGACCGGAGGTCTAGAACAGGATTCTAAAGTTTCGGAACTCTAGGTCTGACGGTTCTTTTTTAGCTCGAACAAAGCTAACTATTGCAGTCACTGTCTGTCTCTACGCACCCCAATACGTCCCTCCATCCAAGTTGTGTTTTAGGGTGATTTATTTTTCCTTTGAAATTTTATGGGAAAAATGACTGATTTACAGTTCATGGGGGTTGCCTAATCACATATATGAAGTTTTGGAAAGATCTGACTTTTTTAACCCCTCGAAACAGCCCAAGAGACACCAATTATGACACTTCCGGTTGGCACAGGAAGCTATAAATCAACACATATCCTCACTGGGGTATGCTTGTACAGAATCCTGAGTTCTAAGTCCTTACGTTAAGAATTGACTGATTTACACAGGGTTGAATGCACTATGTCTATCAAACTGCAGGCAGGGTATGGATAAACACTTTTAGGGTGATTTTAACCACTTCCGGTTGGTCCAGGAAGCTTAGAATCAACACAGGTAGACCTCGTAGTGGCCTGATGGATTGTCATCGAAGACAGGTTCATACGACATTCATAACCCACATAGGCTTCAGGTTGAATTTAGGGGTGCAGGCAATGTATTCCTATGGGGAGAGAAGTCAATGCAAACTCTTTGAAGTAAACACCCTCTTTTAACTATTAAGGGTTAATGCCACACGGTCAACGTTAGGCTTGCACGGATCGGGAGGACCTTAGGAACGTACCTGAGGTCGAATTGTGCTTCTCACCCTAACGGTTCTCTCACTGTCACCCAAAAGCAAATGACGTTGTGGGGCAGGCTTCATTTTGGGCCTACTTTTCTAATAGTCGCTGCGCCTAGACCGAGCGAGCTACGGTCAAGCGGGATATCTCGTTGAACTCGGCACGGCCTAGAGATTATGTTTATGCCATTGCCTGCTCTCTGTGTCTTTGAGCACCGCACTTTATCACTCCATCCTTGCTGTGTGTGTATGTGAAAGCTTTTCTTTGACATCTGTTGGGAGAAATGACTGATTTACAGTTCATGAGGGTTACCTAGTCACACATATGAAGTTTTGGAGAGATGTGACTTTTCTAACCCTTCAAAACAGACAGTGTGACCCAATTAAAGGCACTTCCGGTTGGCACAGGAAGCTATAAGTAAACACATGTCTTGATTGACATAGAAACTTACAGAATCCTGAGTTTTAAGTCTTTAAGTTAAGAATTGACTGATCTACGATCTACACAGGGTTGAATGTAGTCATTTTCACCTTTGAAGGTTATGTACATCAAAACACCTTTTGGGTTATAACCTGGTTAGGGGTGTTTGGCCTTTAGGCCTGTATGTCCCTTCATCCCATGAGAGAGAGTTTAACTTTTTAAGCCTCTCTGTGTCTTCTTATTCACAATCTTTAAATTTTTGGGTTACCAGATGCACAACAATCAGTATCCATCGTGAAATTTCAAAGTGTCCATAATGCACTCAGGTCGCCCCTGACAGAGAGAGGGCCGTAGTAGGGTGTTTCCATAGCGGGCATTAATATCAGAATGACCCTTAAATGCATTTAGGACCATATTTGAATTTTTGGGTTACCAGATGCACGTTTTCAATCACCAGGTGCACGGGTCTATTTCCTCTTGGGTTACCAGATGCACGTTTTCAATCACCAGGTGCACGGCTCTATTTCCTCCTCCAGCACTTGGCTAACAGTCCATAAAGCACCCAGGTCGGTCCTGAGTGAAAGAGGGCCGTAGTAGGGTGCTCCTATAGCGGGCATTAAAATCAGAATGACCCTTAAATGCATTTAGGACCATATTTGAATTTTTGGGTTACCAGATGCACGTTTTCAATCGCCAGGTGCACGGGTCTATTTCCTCTTGGGTTACCAGATGCACGTTTTCAATCACCAGGTGCACGGCTCTATTTCCTCCTCCAGCACTTGGCTAACAGTCCATAAAGCACCCAGGTCGGCCCTGAGTGAAAGAGGGCCGTAGTAGGGTGCTCCTATAGCGGGCATTAAAATCAGAATGACCCTTAAATGCATTTAGGACCATATTTGAATTTTTGGGTTACCAGATGCACGTTTTCAATCACCAGGTGCACGGGTCTATTTCCTCTTGGGTTACCAGATGCACGTTTTCAATCACCAGGTGCACGGGTCAATTTCCTCCTCCAGCACTTGGCTAACAGTCCATAAAGCACCCAGGACGGCCCTGAGTGAAAGAGGGCCGTAGTAGGGTGCTCCTATAGCGGGCATTAAAATCAGAATGACCGTTAAATGCATTTTGGGCCTTCTTTTTTTCAAAGTCGCTGCACTCAGAACGAGCTACGGTCAAGCGGGGCGTCTCGTTGAACTCGGCACAGTTTGGAGACTGTGGTGATGCCATTTTTTGTGTTGATTTCAGAATGCCATTTTGGTGATGGTCCCTCTCCGTTTAAACACATTGCAAATGTACAAAAGTCAACTAGCAAGTCAGTGTCCATCAGTCAATTAGATGTCATTATGACACCAAACTGATATCAATTGACACCAAACCCACTTTTTCCTACTCATTTAGAAGCCAACTATCACATATGTCAGAGCAGGCCCATAATTCACAGCGCCTTCGGTTTAAAACATAATAAAAACGTAAAACACATAGTTACGTTCTAGCTGCGGGTCCAGGTCGGACATTATGTGTAGGCCTATGTGAGGCGACCCCGAATCCCGAGTTTCGGCTCGATAGGTCCTTCGGTGCCCGAGTAAAACCCTAATTGGTGCTGAAAATCCACTTTTTTCCATGCCTTGCTACGGGGTCCTTGAATGAGCTATCGGACAGAAACGTTGGGATCTGTCTCTATGGGCCGAGCCGGTTTCAATGCACCTAGCCTTGCGTCTCTGAGACTTTTCTAAATGTCGTCATTTTCGTAACGGTCAAAATGAATTGAAGTCATTGCAAATGTACGAGGCTGTTTCTCGGTCCGAGAACCTTCTAGAGCCACGTAACTCACCACGCACTATTGACCGGAGGTCTAGAACAGGATTCTAAAGTTTCGGAACTCTAGGTCTGACGGTTCTTTTTTAGCTCGAACAAAGCTAACTATTGCAGTCACTGTCTGTCTCTATGCACCCCAATACGTCCCTCCATCCAAGTTGTGTTTTAGGGTGATTTATTTTTCCTTTGAAATTTTATGGGAAAAATGACTGATTTACAGTTCATGGGGGTTGCCTAATCACATATATGAAGTTTTGGAAAGATCTGACTTTTTTAACCCCTCGAAACAGCCCAAGAGACACCAATTATGACACTTCCGGTTGGCACAGGAAGCTATAAATCAACACATATCCTCACTGGGGTATGCTTTTACAGAATCCTGAGTTTTAAGTCCTTACGTTAAGAATTGACTGATTTACACAGGGTTGAATGCACTATGTCTATCAAACTGCAGGCAGGGTATGGATAAACACTTTTAGGGTGATTTTAACCACTTCCGGTTGGTCCAGGAAGCTTAGAATCAACACAGGTAGACCTCGTAGTGGCCTGATGGACTGTCATCGAAGACAGGTTCATACGACATTCATAACCCACATAGGCTTCAGGTTGAATTTAGGGGTGCAGGCAATGTATTCCTATGGGGAGAGAAGTCAATGCAAACTCTTTGAAGTAAACACCCTCTTTTAACTATTAAGGGTTAATGCCACACGGTCAACGTTAGGCTTGCACGGATCGGGAGGACCTTAGGAACGTACCTGAGGTCGAATTGTGCTTCTCACCCTAACGGTTCTCTCACTGTCACCCAAAAGCAAATGACGTTGTGGGGCAGGCTTCATTTTGGGCCTACTTTTCTAATGGTCGCTGCGCCTAGACCGAGCGAGCTACGGTCAAGCGGGATATCTCGTTGAATTCGGCACGGCCTAGAGATTATGTTTATGCCATTGCCTGCTCTCTGTGTCTTTGAGCACTGCACTTTATCACTCCATCCTTGCTGTGTGTGTATGTGAAAGCTTTTCTTTGACATCTGTTGGGAGAAATGACTGATTTACAGTTCATGAGGGTTACCTAGTCACACATATGAAGTTTTGGAGAGATGTGACTTTTCTAACCCTTCAAAACAGACAGTGTGACCCAATTAAAGGCACTTCCGGTTGGCACAGGAAGCTATAAGTAAACACATGTCTTGATTGACATAGAAACTTACATAATCCTGAGTTTTAAGTCTTTAAGTTAAGAATTGACTGATCTACGATCTACACAGGGTTGAATGTAGTCATTTTCACCTTTGAAGGTTATGTACATCAAAACACCTTTTGGGTTAATTTAACCACTTCCGTTTGCTTCAGGAAGCTTAGAATTGGCACAGGTAGACCTCATAGTGGTCTGATGGACTGTCATAGAAGACAGGTTCATAAGGCATTCATAACCCACATAGGCTTCAGGTTGAATTTAGGGGTGCAGGCAATGTATTCCTATGGGGAGAGAAGTCAATGCAAACTCTTTGAAGTAAACACCTTCTTTTAACTATTAAGGGTTAATGCCACACGGTCAACGTTAGGCTTGCACGGATCGGGAGGACCTCAGGTACGTTCCTGAGGTCGAATTGTGCTTCTCACCTTAACGGTTCTCTCACTGTCACCCAAAAACAAATCACATTGAGGGCCAGCCTCCATTTTGGGCCTACTTTTCTAATGGTCGCTGTGCTTAGACCGAGCGAGCTACGCTCAAGCGGGGCATCTTGTTGAACTCGGCACGGCCTAGAGAATATGGAAATGCCATTGTAGGCTTTGTGTGTCTTTAAGCACCGCACTTTGTCACTCCATCCTTGCTGAGTGTGTGTTTCTGTGTGTGTGTGTGTGTGTGTGAGAGAGAGCTTTTCTTTGACATCTGTTGGGAGAAATGACTGCCTTACAGTTTATGGGGGTTGCCTAATCACACATATGAAGTTTTGAAAAGATCTGACCTTTTTAACCCTTGGAAAATGCCACTGTGACACCATTTAAGGCACTTCCGGTTGGCACAGGAAGCTATAAATAAACTCATATCCTGATTGTGGTATGCCTTTACATAATCCTGAGTTTTAAGTCTTTACGTTAAGAACTGAGTTATTTACGGAGGGTCTAGGGAGTGTGTGTTATTTCAGAAAATCATAAAAAATCACAGAAATCTCGCAGAGCTCCGAAGCACACTTTAAAAAGATTCGTAAGAACACCCTGCAACTGGATCTGTAACCGTTGAAAAAAAAAAACACCTATCCGTGAACATCACCAATCTGTCGTTGTACGATTTCTCTTAAATGACGATAGATAAATGGCTGTTTTTTTTTTTATTGACACCGGAGGCTCCTTGACTTTGACGTGAAGTGGAAAAATAATTTCTCTATTTTCATTTTGGACCTTTAATCCCAGATAAATGGCCATAACTCAAAAACCGTTGAGGCCTAGACGCCATCTTGTTCGGGGCCAACTGCCCGTTATGCCAAACCTACGCTCACCGAGTTTCGGCTTTGAAATATTTTCAGTTTTCGAGATAAGGCCCCGTCGTGAATCGTGATGTTTTGTCCAATAGCAATATGATTGCTTATGCCCTCTTGTGGGAATTTCCGGGACAGCGGCAAAATGACCAAAATCTTATTATTTTTGTAAAACGGAAACCGAATGTCCGACAAAGTTCATTTGATGACTTCCCGGTAGGTCCGGCCCTGCCGCTCGGCCCGACGCCGTCCGCGAATTTTACAAACGATTTCGGACGTCTAGTAAGGGACCGTACATTTGCAATATGGACTTTCTCACTAACCATATGGCACCTGCCGAAATCTTCCCTTAAGGTA
This sequence comes from Oncorhynchus kisutch, assembly GCF_002021735.2. Lineage (NCBI taxonomy): Eukaryota > Metazoa > Chordata > Actinopteri > Salmoniformes > Salmonidae > Oncorhynchus > Oncorhynchus kisutch. The sequence goes on along the minus strand of NC_034189.2, from coordinate 2,700,196 downwards.
TGTAACGGCTCCCACGACAACGTTCTGGGGAAGAATCGTCTCAGTCTTGGCCCCACTCTCCTCCGTCTTGGAGAACATCCGGGACAGGGCGTCCGCCTTCCCGTTCTTCGACCCAGGTCGGAATGTCAGGGAAAAATTGAAGCGTCCAAAAAACAAAGCCCACCGGGCCTGACGGGAGTTGAGACGTTTAGCCGATTGCACGTAAGCCAGATTCTTGTGGTCAGTCCAGACCACAAACGGTTGCTCCGCTCCCTCCAACCAGTGACGCCACTCCTCCAAGGCGAGCTTCACAGCGAGAAGCTCCCGGTTACCCACATCGTAGTTTCTTTCAGCTGGAGAAAGACGACAAGAGTAGAAGGCGCAGGGATGGAGTTTACCATCAGTGGAGCTACGCTGGGACAGGATGGCCCCCACCCCCACATCAGACGCATCCACCTCCACAACGAACTGACGGGAAGTGTCAGGTTGAGAGAGAATCGGGGCGTTGGTGAATCGGCTCTTCAAATCTCGAAATGCTCGGTCTGCCTCAGGAGACCAACAGAACTTTCTGGTGCAAGACGTCAGTACAGTTAAAGGGGCGGCCACCCGGCTGTAATCACGGATAAACCTCCGATAAAAATTCGCAAACCCCAGGAATCTCTGGAGCTGCAATCTCGTACCGGGCTGGACCCAATCCCGAACCGCCCGAACCTTCTCTTGGTCCATCTTGATCTCTCCCCTGGAGATGATGTACCCGAGGAAGGACGTCGTGTGGGCGTGAAAATCGCACTTCTCAGCCTTCACGAACAGACGGTTCTCCAATAACCGCTGCAGGACCTGCTTGACATGCTGAACGTGGCTAGAAAGCTCCTTCGAGAAGATGAGGATATCATCCAGGTAAACGAACACCAAAATACCAATCATATCTCTCAGAACGTCATTCACCATACTTTGGAACACAGCAGGAGCGTTGGTCAGTCCAAACGGCATCACCTGGTACTCGAAATGTCCCATCGGAGTATTGAACCCAGTCAACCACTCGTCCCCCTCCTTGATCCGAACCAAATGATAAGCATTACGTAAATCAAGCTTCGTAAAAACCGTAGCACCCTGTAAAGAATCGAAAGCCGAGGTCATCAAGGGCAGGGGATACTTGTTCTTGACCGTAATATCATTCAAACCCCGATAATCAATACACGGTCGAAGAGAGCCGTCCTTCTTGCTCACCAAAAAAAATCCTGCTCCCAGAGGTGATGACGAAGGCCGAATGAGACTTGCAGCTAGAGACTCCTTGATGTAGGTCTCCAAGGCCTCACGTTCAGGTCGAGAGATACTGTATAACCGTCCCTTGGGAAAGGCTGCTCCAGGAAACAGATTAATCGCACAGTCATAAGGTCGGTGGGGGGGAAGGGACTGAGCCTTCTGTTTACTGAATACTTCACCCAACTCGTGATATGTTTCTGGAACCAGGGACAAATCAGGAGGAGCAGAGGCACTGACCTGACTGGAAACGGCAGGAGAACAGGCAGTCCTAAGACAGTTAGCATGACAATCAATGCTCCAACTAGTTATCTTCCCCGTCACCCAATCAAACGAGGGATTGTGTTCCTTCAGCCAGGGGTAACCAAGAACCAGAGGAACATGGGGCGAGGACAGAATGAAGAAGGAGATAAATTCTGAATGATTCCCCGACAACAACATCTTAACCGGTTCAGTCCTCATAGTGATCCGTGCCAGACTACTGCCGTTCAGAGTGGTTGTTTCAATGGCTTCCGGCAATTGCTCCTTGGAAAGCCCCAGCTGTTCCACCAAGTCGGCATCAATAAAGCTGCCATCGGCACCTGAATCGATAAAAGCGTTCATCTCTAAGCTCTGATCCTCATTCATAAGGGTCGCAGGAAAACGGGGTCTGACAGGATTCTTGAGAGGTTGAAACTGGCTCGCTAAAATTCCTCCCAAAACTAGCAAGCCGGGCAGTTTAACGAGCGCTGTGGACAAGCGGAGATGTAATGTCCTGAGCTACCACAGTAGAGACAGCTGTTGGTCTCACGTCTACGTTGGCGCTCCTCCTTAGTTAGCCTGTGTCTCCCCACTTGCATTGGTTCAGGATCTGGTGGCAAGACCCCTCCACTAATCCCGTGTGGGGAATAACGATCAATACGTTCTGGTTCACTTATGGAACCGAATGGTAACCGAGTTGCTGATTGATTGGATGGGCCCCACTGCTTCTGCCTCCTTCTCTCTCGGACTCTATTATCTACCCGAATAGATAAAGTGACCAAGCTGTCTAGGTCACTAGGCTCTGGATAAGAGATCAGCTCGTCCTTGAGTTGCTCCGACAACCCCTGGTAAAAAACCGCTTGTAGTGATTCCTCATTCCAACCACTCTCCACAGCCAATGTCCTGAATTCTATCACAAAGTCTGCCACACTGCGAGCTCCTTGGCAAAGAGAGAACAAACGTTTAGCTGCGTCCTTACCTCGGACTGGATGGTCAAAAAGCTTTCTCATCTCTGCCGTGAAACCCTGGTATGACGTCATGCATGTGTCTCGTCGTTCCCAAACAGCTGAAGCCCATTCCAGAGCTCTACCACGCAGCAGCTCAATAACAAAAGCTATCTGTGGCGTAAGAGTAGGGCTGCAGATCAAAAACTAACCCACACTGTACAAGAAATGAACAGCATCCTCCCAGATCTCCCTCGTACTTCTCCGGTGTCAGAACCTTGGGCTCACGGAAGGAACCTGCTCCCAAATCGGCAGGTGATATGGGTGAAACAGGTGGTGGATGATCCGCCGGCAACCTGAGCTGATCCTGGATACTCGTTAATCGATCCGATAAGTTCCGGATTGAACCTGCTATCTCGTGTAGCGCCGTGTTGTGTTGTCCCAACATCTTCTCCTGCTGGGTAATGGCATGGCAAATGGAGTCCAGGTCCGCAGGGTTCATCCTTGGCCGGATCGTTCTGTCACGTTTCTTCAAAATTGAACCCAGAAGCAGACCAGGACAAGGAGAGTAGGAAGAAGGTGAGTATTTATTTACAAGTGAATGTGAATGGGTAGATATATCCAGGTGGCGTAGCGGGCAGCGGTGGTGAGTTGATGGGGGTAAATAGGTGGATCCAATGGGGAAGCGGAATCCTCCGACGACCAGACGGGAATGGGGTAAATGATCCGGGTGAGTAATGTTCATGGCTAACGATCCGGCAGGGAATGGTTGTCAGGTCCGGGCTTATGAAGAGGAGAGATGATGATCAGGACCAGGTGTGCAGATAGCTGATGGGATACAGGTGCGGGTAATCAGAACTCCCAACTGGCTACATTGCCCGGCAACCAGACAGGGTGCGTTCCAGGACGCCGGAAAAAACACTCCAGGACAGAACACTGGCAAAAAACAGACTCAGGAAACGGGATTCGTGACATTATGTTAGAATTCAGTCCTTATAAAGTAATGTTGTGTATTTTTCTTCTTGGCTTTTGGAAATAAAATATAGTTTCAGACTAAACATTACTCACTCAGTTCCAGGTTGGATGTTGTTTTCAGGTTTCTGTTGTTTTCCAGAGAATTTGCTGTATAGAGTAATAATCCTTGGTAGTTCCGTAATTCCGTCCAAAATCAGGTTGTAGGTTTTAAGTTTTGATTTGAAGTAGGGGTTATGTTGTAAAGGGTAGAATCCAGTATGTGTTCCTGACAAAAAATCCAAGTTTATCTAACTCCTAATCTATCTTTTTTTAAAGAAAATGCTGAAAAAATGCAGGAGCTCATCTGATCCTGACCTCTGCTCTGCTCTGCTCTCTCTTTCTCTCTCTCTCTCTCTCTCTCTCTCTCTCTCTCTCTCTCTCTCTCTCTCTTTGTCTCTCTCTCTCTCCCTCTCCCTCTCTCTGTCTCTGTCTCTGTCTCTGTCTCTGTCTCTGTCTCTGTCTCTGTCTCTGTCTCTGTCTCTGTCTCTGTCTCTGTCTCTCTCTCTCTCCTCTCTCTCCCTCTCTCTGTCACTGTATCTGTCTCTGTCTCTCTCTCTCCTCTCTCTCCCTCTCTCTCTCTCTCTGTCTCTGTCTCTGTCTCTGTCTCTGTCTCTGTCTCTGTCTCTGTCTCTGTCTCTCCTCTCTCTCTCTCTCTCTGTGTGTCGCGGCAGGTGAGACGGAGCACTTGTGTCTTATACTCTGTGATTATCTGGTTTACTATCTGTGTGGTTTATTATCTGTGTGGCTTAATATCTGTGTGGTTTAATTAAATATCCTAAATATTAGGAACACATTCAGACACACATTAAAATACATACACACACAATAATAAAAACTGTCACAATCGTCAGTAAAAAGGTTTCCTAACAACTGTCTGAAATACCCTATAGGCACAAATTTCTCCAAATGTAAACTGTATTGTAGATCATTTCACAGCAAGGCACAAGGAAGCCAATCGCGTCTCCACCTAACTCTCTAGACACTAAAGGAGTCTCCACCTAACTCTCTGGACATTAAAGGAGTCTCCACCTAACTCTCTGGACATTAAATGAGTCTCCACCTAACTCTCTGGACACTAAAGGAGTCTCCACCTAACTCTCTGGACATTAAAGGAGTCTCCACCTAACTCTCTAGACACTAAAGGAGTCTCCACCTAACTCTCTGGACACTAAAGGAGTCTCCACCTAACTCTCTGGACATTAAAGGAGTCTCCACCTAACTCTCTAGACACTAAAGGCATCTCCACCTAACTCTCTAGACACTAAAGGAGTCTCCACCTAACTCTCTAGACACTAAAGGAGTCTCCACCTAACTCTCTAGACACTAAAGGAGTCTCCACCTAACTCTCTAGACACTAAAGGAGTCTCCACCTAACTCTCTAGACACTAAAGACGTCTCCACCTAACTAGACACTAAAGGACACCAAATAGCGTGCCCAATGTCAACTGCCTGCTACTCATCCCCAGAATATAAGATATGCATATTATTAGTAGATTTGGACAGGAACCACTCTGAAGTTTCTAACCATGTTTGATTCATGTCTGTGAGTATAACAGAACTTATGTAGCAGGCAAAACCCCGAGGACAAACCATTCAGATTCTTTTTTTTGAGGTCACTGTCTTTTCAATGGAATTTCATTGGAAACCAGATTTCTAAGGGACTTGTTTGCAGTTCCAAAAAAGTACAAAAGTAGTTTGAAATCTTTTGGTGTTCCCGTTTTAAACAAGATATCTATGCATATAATTGACAGCTTTGGAAAGAAAACACTCTTACGTTTCCAAAACTGCAAAGATATTGTCTGTGAGTACCACAGAACTGATGTTACAGGCAAAACCCAGATAAAAATCCAATCAGCAAGTGCCGCATTTTTTGAAACCGCCTCATTTCAATGACTCCTTATATGGCTTTGGAGGAGCTAGGAGTCAGCTTACGTTTTCCACGTTTTCCCCAAGGTGTTTGCAGCATTGTGACGTATTTGTAGGCATATCATTGGAAGATTGACCATAAGAGACTACATCTACCAGGTGGTCGCTTGGTGTCCTCCGTCGCAATTATTGCATAATCTCCAGCTGCAGTATTTTTCCGTTTGCCTTTGATGAGAAACCGACTGCCAGGAATGATTTTTCATCAAATAGAATTGTGAAAAACACCTTGAGGATTGATTCTAAACAACGTTTGCCATGTTTCTGTCGATATTATGGAGCTAATTTGGAAAACAGTTTGGCGTTGTGTTGACTGCATTTTAGTTTTTTTTTCTTAGCCAAACGTGATGAACAAAACGGAGCTATTTCTCTTACACAAATAATCTTTTTGGAAAAACTGAACATTTGCTATCTAACTGAGAGTCTCCTCATTGAAAACATCCGAAGTTCTTCAAAGGTAAATGATTGTATTTGAATGCTTTTCTTGTTTTTGTGAAAATGTTGCCTGCTGAATGCTAGGCTTAATGCTATGCTAGCTATCAATACTCTTACACAAATGCTTGTGTAGCTTTGGTTAAAGCATATTTTGAAAATCTGAGATGACAGTGTTGTTAACAAAAGGCTAAGCTTGTGTTTCAATATATTTATTTCATTTCATTTGCGATTTTCATGAATAGGAAACGTTGCGTTATGGTAATGAGCTTGAGGCTATGATTACGCTCCCGGATACGGGATTGCTTGACGCTATAGATTAATGAATGTATGAATTTTATAGTATTTTATTTGAATATGGCGCTCTGCATTTCCCTGGCAATTGCCAGGTGGGACATTTGCGTCCCGCCTATCCCAGAGAGGTTTTAACATCTATATGGTTTAATATCTATATAGTTTAATATCTGTATTGTTTAACATCTATATAGTTTAACTTCTTGGAACTACCCCTCCCGGATCCGGGAGAATTGTCATCAACTGCACTAATTAGCATAACGCAAAGGACAAAAAATCTTACTCAAAAATATTCATATTCATGAAATCACAAGTGAAATATAGTGAAACACAGCTTAGCCTTTTGTTAATCACCTTGTCATCTCAGATTTGGAAATGATACTTTACAGGTTTGGAGTCGCTCGACCCCAGTTATACTAGCTGTCTCCATGGTTTCAGACCCCAGTTAGACTAGCTGTCTCCATGGTATCAGACCCCAGTTATACTAGCTGTCTCCATGGTATCAGACCCCAGTTAGACTATCTGTCTCCATGGTATCAGACCCCAGTTAGACTAGCTGTCTCCATGGTATCAGACCCCATTTAGACTAGCTGTCTCCATGGTATCAGACCCCAGTTAGACTAGCTGTCTCCATGGTATCAGACCCCAGTTAGACTAGCTGTCTCCATGGTATCAGACCCCAGTTAGACTAGCTGTCTCCATGGTATCAGACCCCATTTAGACTAGCTGTCTCCATGGTATCAGACCCCAGTTAGACTAGCTGTCTCCATGGTATCAGACCCCAGTTAGACTAGCTGTCTCCATGGTATCAGACCCCAGTTAGACTAGCTGTCTCCATGGTATCAGACCCCAGTTAGACTAGCTGTCTCCATGGTATCAGACCCCAGTTAGACTAGCTGTCTCCATGGTATCAGACCCCAGTTAGACTAGCTGTCTCCATGGTATCAGACCCCAGTTAGACTAGCTGTCTCCATGGTATCAGACCCCAGTTAGACTAGCTGTCTCCATGGTATCAGACCCCAGTTAGACTAGCTGTCTCCATGGTATCAGACCCCAGTTAGACTAGCTGCCTCCATGGCGTCAGACCCCAGTTAGACTAGCTGTCTCCATGTTATTTTCATTTTATATCTGACACCAGCTGACTCCATGGTATCAGACCCCAGTTAGACTAGCTGTCTCCATGGTATCAGACTAGCTGTCTCCATGGTATCAGACCCAAGTTAGACTAGTATGGGTGAGTGTATGGGTGAATATCTATATATAGCTCCATAATACCATTCATTTGTATGGGTTACCTTCAGATGAGTCCCGTGACACTTTTGGGGATCGTAGAGTAAAACACACCTTCTAAGGTAGATGCTGAAGGCCAATAAAGGGAATGTGTTGGATTAAAAGCAAAAAAACAGATACCTCTTAAACTGAATGATTTTGTTGGGGATGTTTGTACTGTGTTAATTAGATTGACTCAAAAATGTGTCACTATACTATTAAGGACAATAATATCTGTGGTAAAGCTCAGTGTTTACATCATGTACCATAGTGATAGTTCTCTCTGTGTGTTTCAGTGTTTACATCATGTACCATAGTGATAGTTCTCTCTGTGTGTTTCAGTGTTTACATCATGTACCATAGTGATAGTTCTCTCTGTGTGTTTCAGTGTTTACATCATGTACCATAGTGATAGTTCTCTCTGTGTGTTTCAGTGTTTACACCATGTACCATAGTGATAGTTATCTCTGTGTGTTTCAGTGTTTACATCATGTACCATGGTGATAGTTCTCTCTGTTTGTTTCAGGGTTTACATCATGTACCATAGTGATAGTTCTCTCTGTGTGTTTCAGTGTTTACATCATGTACCATAGTGATAGTTCTCTCTGTGTGTTTCAGTGTTTACATCATGTACCATAGTGATCGTTCTCTCTGTGTGTTTCAGTGTTTACATCATGTACCATAGTGAGAGTTCTCTCTGTGTGTTTCAGTGTTTACATCATGTACCATAGTGATAGTTCTCTCTGTGTGTTTCAGTGTTTCCATCATGTACCATAGTGATAGTTATCTCTGTGTGTTTCAGTGTTTACATCATGCACCATAGTGATAGTTCTCTCTGTGTGTTTCAGTGTTTCCATCATGTACCATAGTGATAGTTCTCTCTGTGTGTTTCAGTGTTTACATCATGTACCATAGTGATAGTTCTCTCTGTGTGTTTCAGTGTTTACATCATGTACCATAGTGATAGTTCTCTCTGTGTGTTTCAGTGCTGTTGAGTACACTGGTATACTGTAGCCTCGGACAAGGTGGAGGTGAGTACATTTCTCTATATTCATCACCTGTTCTATAATAGTAACATTTCTCTATATTCATCACCTGTTCTATAATAGTAACATTTCTCTATATTCATCACCTGATCTATAATAGTAACATTTCTCTATAGTCATTACTCTGTGATGTGAGATACATATTGACTATCACTCCAACCCTGTGGGGGTGTCACTAATCAGGTCTGCAGTACAACAATGCAGTGATAGTCTGGGGTGGCAGGTAGCCTAGTGGTTAGAGCGTTGAACTAGTAACCGAAAAGTGGATCGAATGAGCAAGCTGTCAGGGTAGTGATAGTCAGACACCAACTCTCTCTCTCTTTTTCTCTCTACTTTCCTCTGATTCCCCCTCCCCCTCTCTCTCACTCTCTCTTGCTCTCTGTCCTGTCTATCTGTCTGGAGCTAGATCTATTATATTACCAACTGGATCTGTTGTCTCTATTATATTGTGACAGACCAGCTAGATCTACTGTCTCTATTATATTGTGACAGACCAGCTTGATCTACTGTCTCTATTATATCATGGCAGACCAGCTTGATCTACTGTCTCTATTATATTATGACAGACCAGCTAGATCTACTGTCTCTATTATATCATGGCAGACCAGCTTGATCTACTGTCTCTATTATATCATGGCAGACCAGCTAGATCTACTGTCTCTATTATATCATGGCAGACCAGCTTGATCTACTGTCTCTATTATATCATGGCAGACCAGCTAGATCTACTGTCTCTATTATATCATGGCAGACCAGCTAGATCTACTGTCTCTATTATATTATGACAGACCAGCTAGATCTACTGTCTCTATTATATTATGACAGACCAGCTAGATCTACTGTCTCTATTATATTATGACAGACCAGTTAGATCTACTGTCTCTATTTTATTATGACAGACCAGCTAGATATACTGTCTCTATTATATTATGACAGACCAGCTAGATCTACTGTCTCTATTATATTTTGACAGACCAGCTAGATCTACTGTCTCTATTATATTATGACAGACCAGCTAGATCTACTGTCTCTAATATATTATGACAGACCAGCTAGATCTACTGTCTCTATTCTATCATGGCAGACCAGCTAGATCTACAGTCTCTATTATATCATGGCAGACCAGCTAGATCTACAGTCTCTATTATATTATGACAGACCAGCTAGATCTACTGTCTATATTAAATTATGACAAACCAGGACATAATCTGGAGCTAGATCTACTGTCTCTATTATATTATGACAGACCAGCTAGATCTACAGTCTCTATTATATTATGACAGACCAGCTAGATCTACTGTCTATATTAAATTATGACAAACCAGGACATAATCTGGAGCTAGATCTACTGTCTCTGTTATATTATGACAGACCAGCTAGATCTACTGTCTCTAATATATATGACAGACCAGCTAGATCTACTGTCTCTATTATATTATGACAGACCAGCTAGATCTACTGTCTCTATTATATTGACAGACCAGCTAGATCTACTGTCTCTATTATATTATGACAGACCAGCTAGATATACTGTTTCTATTATATTGACAGACCAGCTAGATCTACTGTCTCTATTATATTGACAGACCAGCTAGATCTACTGTCTCTATTATATTATGACAGACCAGCTAGATATACTGTTTCTATTATATTGACAGACCAGCTAGATCTACTGTCTCTATTATATTATGACAGACCAGCTAGATCTACTGTCTCTATGTCTCTATTATATTATGACAGACCAGCGAGATCTATTGTCTCTATTATATTATGACAGACCAGCTAGATCTACTGTCTCTATTATATTATGACAGACCAGCTAGATATACTGTCTCTATTATATTGACAGACCAGCTAGATCATCTGTCTCTATTATAATATGACAGACCAGCTAGATCTACTGTCTCTGTCATATTATGACAGACCAGCTAGATCTACTGTCTCTATGTCTCTATTATATTATGACAGACCAGCGAGATCTATTGTCTCTATTATATTATGACAGACCAGCTAGATCTACTGCCCCTATTATATTATGACAGACCAGCTAGATCTACTGTCTCTATTATATTGACAGACCAGCTAGATCTACTGTCTCTATTATATTATGACAGACCAGCTAGATCTACTGTCTCTATTATATTGACAGACCAGCTAGATCTACTGTCTCTATTATATTATGACAGACCAGCTAGATCTACTGTCTCTATTATATTGACAGACCAGCTAGATCTACTGTCTCTATTATATTATGACAGACCAGCTAGATATACTGTTTCTATTATATTATGACAGACCAGCTAGATATACTGTCTCTATTATATTGACAGACCAGCTAGATCATCTGTCTCTATTATAATATGACAGACCAGCTAGATCTACTGTCTCTATTATATTATGACAGACCAGCTAGATCTATTGTCTCTGTTATATTATGACAGACCAGCTAGATCTACTGTCTCTATTATCACCTGAACCAAAGTTACATAGCGTTTCCTCTCTGACTCTCTATAATACTGTATATTAGATGGAAGGAAGCTCATTCTCTCGTCACCTGAACCAAAGTTACATAGCGTTTCCTCTCTGACTCTCTATAATACTGTATATTAGATGGAAGGAAGCTCATTCTCTCGTCACCTGAACCAAAGTTACATAGCGTTTCCTCTCTGACTCTCTATAATACTGTATATTAGATGGAAGGAAGCTCATTCTCTCGTCACCTGAACCAAAGTTACATAGCGTTTCCTCTCTGACTCTCTATAATACTGTATATTAGATGGAAGGAAGCTCATTCTCTAGTCACCTTAGCGTTTCCTCTCTGACCCTCTATGTTTTTCTATGATGTCTCTACACACTATAGAAGGGTTCCAAAAGGATTTTCGTCTGTCTTCCCCAAAGGAGAACCCTTTTTGGTTCCAGGTAGAACCCTTTGTGGTTCCAGGTAGAACCCTTTTTGGTTCCAGGTAGAACCCTTTTTGGTTCCAGGTAGAACCCTTTGTGGAAATGGAATTTGTCCCAATAATTACAGAGAACACTGCATATACCATAATATCTATTAACTAATCTAAACTAACCCTACCTACCCCACACTACCCCACACTAACCCTACCAACCCTTCACTGTCACTCATCACCAGGTTAAACAGCTAGAGAATAGCCTCTCTGCTGTGTTTCAGCATCTCTGTTAGAATATAAAGCCTTGTCTCCAGACCTCAGGATAGATAGGGAGAGCTCATTGTTGTCCCCAGTCCACCTGGTTGTGCTGTTGCTCCAGTTTCAACTGTTCTGCCTGCGGCTATGGAACCCTGACCTGTTCACCGGACGTGCTACCTGTCCCAGACCTGCTGTTTTCAACTCTCTAGAGACAGCAGGAGTGGTAGACATACTCTGAATGATCGGCTATGAAAAGCCAACTGACATTTACTCCTGAGGTGCTGACCTGTTGTTATAATCTCCACCCGGCACAGCCAGAAAAAGACTGGCCACCCCACATAGCCTGGTTCCTCTCTAGGTTTCTTCCTAGGTTCTGGCCTTTCTAGGGAGTTGTTCCTAGCCACCGTGCTTCTACACCTGCATTGTTTGCTGTTTGGGGTTTTTAGGCTGGGTTTCTGTACAGCACTTTGAGATATCAGCTGATGTAAGAAGGGCTTTATAAATACATTTGATTCAAAATGTTATTTAGTATCACTAGGTTAAACAGCTTGAGAATAGGTTCTCTGCTGTGTTTCAGCCTCTCTGTTAGAATATAAAGCCTTGTCTCCAGATCTCAGGATAGTATCCTCCCCTCATCACCAGGTTAAACAGCTAGAGAATAGCTTCTCTCTGATGTGTTTCAGCATCTCATTTCCAATACAGGCTTTACTGCTCTTTAATAGCTCTGTCTGTCTGTCTGTCTGTCTGTCTGTCTGTCTGTCTGTCTGTCTGTCTGTCTGTCTGTCTGTCTGTCTGTCTGTCTGTCTGTCTGTCTGTCTGTCTGTCTGTCTGTCTGTCTGTCTGTCTGTCTGTCTGTCTGTCTGTCTGTCTGTCTGTCTGTCTGTCTGTCTGTCTGTCTGTCTGTCTGTCTGTCTGTCTGTCTGTCTGTCTGTCTGTCTGTCTGTCTGTCTGTCTGTCTGTCTGTCTGTCTGTCTGTCTGTCTGTCTGTCTGTCTGTCTGTCTGTCTGTCTGTCTGTCTGTCTGTCTGTCTGTCTGTCTGTCTGTCTGTCTGTCTGTCTGTCTGTCTTTGTCTGTCTGTCTGTCTGTCTGTCTGTCTGTCTGTCTGTCTGTCTGTCTGTCTGTCTCCGTGTCTGTCTCCGTGTCTGTCTCCGTGTCTGTCTGTCTCCGTGTCTGACAAAGCATTTATTTTTATGCTAAATGGAGCTCTTCTTCTCATGATCTCTCTCTCTCTCCTCCTTCCACCTTCCTCTCTCTCTCCTCCTCTATCTCTCTCTCTCCTCCTTCCACCTTCCTCTCTCTCTCCTCCTCTATCTCTCTCTCTCCTCCTTCCACCTTCCTCTCTCTCTCCTCCTCTATCTCTCTCTCTCCTCCTTCCACCTTCCTCTCTCTCTCCTCCTTCCACCTTCCTCTCTCTCTCCTCCTCTATCTCTCTCTCTCCTCCTCTATCTCTCTCTCTCTCTCTCTCTCTCTCTCTCTCTCTCTCCAGTTCTCTCTTATTCAGCCTCTCTGAGTGTCAGTCCTGACAGATCTCAGTTCTTTGAATATGAGTCTGTCTCTCTGAGCTGTGAGGTTCAGGGGAACTCTGCTGGATGGAGAGTGATGAGGAACACATTGAGAGGAAACCTTTCAGAGTGTAATACTGACTGGGGAAAACAACAGGGGTCTTCATGCATTGTGTCACTAATACCATCAGACAGTGGAATGTACTGGTGTGAGTCTGGGTCTGGAGAACACAGCAATGCTGTCAACATCACAGTACCTGGTATGTCCACAAACACCATCTACTAACATTACAGTGGTTAGTGGTTCATCTGGTTTCAGGTAGCTGATATTATGTTTATATATGATGTTTATATATTATATACAGCTGGTGCTGTGATCCTGGAGAGACCTGTTTATATATTATATACAGCTGGAGCTGTGATCCTGGAGAGACCTGTTTATATATTATATACAGCTGGAGCTGTGATCCTGGAGAGACCTGTTTATATATGATGTTTATATATTATATACAGCTGGAGCTGTGATCCTGGAGAGACCTGTTTATATATTATATACAGCTGGAGCTGTGATCCTGGAGAGACCTGTTTATATATGATGTTTATATATTATATACAGCTGGAGCTGTGATCCTGGAGAGCCCTGTCCGTCCTGTGACTGAGGGATATTCTGTGACTCTGCGCTGCAGACATCAGGGAACTCCCTCTGATCTCACAGCTGATTTCTACAAAGATGGATCCCTCATCAGGACTGAGACTACAGGAGAGATGACTATCCCTGCAGTATCCAAGTCAGATGAAGGACTCTACAAGTGTACCAGCTCTGAAGGAGAATCACCAGAGAGCTGGATGACTGTGACAGGTGAGAATATGAGAAACCTTGACATTCAGATGATCTGGATCTTCTTTACACTGTTAAGAGGTGCTGAAACCTGCATTATAAACTGGGTGGATCTTCTTTACACTGTTAAGAGGTGCTGAAACCTGCATTATAAACTGGGTGGATCTTCTTTACACTGTTAAGAGGTGCTGAAACCTGCATTATAAACTGGGTGGTTCTTCTTTACACTGTTAAGAGGTGCTGAAACCTGCATTATAAACTGGGTGGTTCTTCTTTACACTGTTAAGAGGTGCTGAAACCTGCATTATAAACTGGGGGGTTCCAGTCCTGAAAGCTGAATGGCTGGAAGCCGTGGTATATCACAAGTATGACAAAGCATGTATTTTTTATTAAAATAAATTAAAATAAAATGTTATTAGTCACATGATGCTGCCACCACCATGCTTCAAGACAAATCAAATTGTATTAGTCACATGATGCTGCCACCACCATGCTTCAAGACAAATCAAATTGTATGTTTCACATGCTACGAATACAACAGGTGTAGTAGACATTACAGTGAAATGCTGAATACAATAGGTGTAGACCTCACAGTGAAATGCTGACTGACCAGCCCTTAACCAACAGGTGTAGACCTCACAGTGAAATGCTGACTGATCAGCCCTTAACCAACAGGTGTAGACCTCACAGTGAAATGGTTGATGACCAGCCCTTAACCAACAGGTGTAGACCTCACAGTGAAACGCTGACTGACCAGCCCTTAACCAACAGGTGTAGACCTCACAGTGAAATGGTTGATGACCAGCCCTTAACCAACAGGTGAAGACCTCATAGTGAAATGCTGACTGACCAGCCCTTAACCAACAGGTGTAGACCTCACAGTGAAATACTGACTGACCAGCCCTTAACCAACAGGTGTAGACCTCACAGTGAAATGCTGACTGACCAGCCCTTAACCAACAGGTGTAGACCTCACAGTGAAATGCTTACTGACCAGCCCTTAACCAACAGGTGTAGACCTCACAGTGAAATGGTTACTGACCAGCCCTTAACTTAAATGCATTTAAATAAATGTCAAAAAATAATAAGAGGCTATATACAGGGGGTACCGGTACAGAGTCAATGTGGAGGCTATATACAGGGGGTACCGGTACAGAGTCAATGTGGAGGCTATATACAGGGGGTACTGGTACAGAGTCAATGTGGAGGCTATATACAGGGGGTACCGGTACAGAGTCAATGTGGAGGCT
>NC_034189.2:2355053-2380053 GCF_002021735.2 Oncorhynchus kisutch | reverse complement strand
AAACCACAGTACCCATCATGCAACAGAACAAGGAAGTTAAAACACCCAGACAGACAAGCCCTTAACCAACAATACAGTTCAAGAAATAGAAATAGAAAATATTTTATAAATAAACTAAAGTGAAAAAAATGTGAATCAAAAAGTAACACAATAAAATGACAACGATAACGAGGCGATGGTACCGGTACCAAGTCAATGTGCAGGGTACCGGTTAGTAACGAGGCGATATACAGGGGGTACCGGTACCAAGTCAATGTGCGGGGGTACAGGTTAGTAACGAGGCGATATACAGGGGGTACCGGTACCAATTCAATGTGCAGGGTACAGGTTAGTAACGAGGCGATATACAGGGGGTACCGGTACCAAGTCAATGTGCAGGGTACAGGTTAGTAACGAGGCGATATACAGGGGGTACCGGTACCAAGTCAATGTGCAGGGTACAGGTTAGTAACGAGGCGATATACAGGGGGTACCGGTACCAAGTCAATGTGCAGGGTACAGGTTAGTAACGAGGCGATATAGAGGGGGTACCGGTACCAAGTCAATGTGCAGGGTACAGGTTAGTAACGAGGCGATATACAGGGGGTACCGGTACCAAGTCAATGTGCAGGGTACAGGTTAGTAACGAGGCGATATACAGGGGGTACCGGTACCAAGTCAATGTGCAGGGTACAGGTTAGTAACGAGGCGATATACAGGGGGTACCGGTACCAAGTCAATGTGCAGGGTACAGGTTAGTAACGAGGCGATATACAGGGGGTACCGGTACCAATTCAATGTGCAGGGTACAGGTTAGTAACGAGGCGATATACAGGGGGTACCGGTACCAAGTCAATGTGCAGGGTACAGGTTAGTAACGAGGCGATATACAGGGGGTACCGGTACCAAGTCAATGTGCAGGGTACAGGTTAGTAACGAGGTGATATACAGGGGGTACCGGTACCAAGTCAATGTGCAGGGTACAGGTTAGTAACGAGGCGATATACAGGGGGTACCGGTACCAAGTCAATGTGCAGGGTACAGGTTAGTAACGAGGCGATATACAGGGGGTACCGGTACCAATTCAATGTGCAGGGTACAGGTTAGTAACGAGGCGATATACAGGGGGTACCGGTACCAAGTCAATGTGCAGGGTACAGGTTAGTAACGAGGCGATATACAGGGGGTACCGGTACCAAGTCAATGTGCAGGGTACAGGTTAGTAACGAGGTGATATACAGGGGGTACCGGTACCAAGTCAATGTGCAGGGTACAGGTTAGTAACGAGGCGATATACAGGGGGTACCGGTACCAAGTCAATGTGCAGGGTACAGGTTAGTAACGAGGCGATATACAGGGGGTACCGGTACCAAGTCAATGTGCAGGGTACAGGTTAGTAACGAGGCGATATACAGGGGGTACCGGTACCAAGTCAATGTGCAGGGTACAGGTTAGTAACGAGGCGATATACAGGGGGTACCGGTACCAAGTCAATGTGCAGGGTACAGGTTAGTAACGAGGCGATATACAGGGGGTACCGGTACCAAGTCAATGTGCGGGATACAGGTTAGTCGAGGTCATTTGTAAAGTGACTATGCATAGATAATATTCAGCGAGTAGCAGCAGTGTAAAAACAAGGGGGGGTGGGATAGTAATGTAAATAGTCTGGGTGGCCATTTGATTAATTGTTCAGCAGTCTTATGGCTTGGGGGTAGAAGCTGTCGAGGAGCCTTTTCTTCCTAGACTTGGCACTCCGGTACCTATTGCCGTGCGGTAGCAGGGAGAACAGTTTATGACTTGGGTGACTGGAGTCTTTAACAATTTTTTGGGCTGTCCTCTGACACCGCCTAGTATATAGGTCCCTCTGTAGTGCCATACAGTCGAGATGCCGAGCAGTTGCCATACCAGGTGGTGATGAAACTGGTCAGGAGGCTCTCGATGGTGCAGCTGTAGAACTTTTTGAGGATCTGGGGACCCATGACAAATCTTTTCAGTCTTCTGAGGGGGAAAAGGTGTTGTCGTGCTCTCTTCTTGGTGTGTTTGAACCATGATAGTTTGTTGGTGATGTGGATACCATGGAACTTGAAGCTCTCGATCCGCTCCACTGCAGCCCCATCAATGTTAATGGGAGCCTGTTCGGCCCTCCATTTCTCTAACGATCATCTCATTTGTCTTGCTCACATTGAGGGAGAGGTTTCTGTCCTGGCACCACTCTGCAAGGTCTATGACCTCCTCCCTGTAAGCTGTCTCATCGTTGTCGGTGATCAGGCATAGCACTGTTGTGTAGTCAGCAAACTTAATGATGGTGTTGGAGTCGTGCTTGGCCACGCAGTAGTGGGTGAACAGGGAGTATAGTAGGGGACTAAGCATGCAACACTGAGGGGCCCCAGTGTTGAGGATCAGCATGGCAGATGTGTTGTTGCCTACCCTTACCACCTGGGGCGGCCTGTCAGGAAGTCCAGGATCCAGTTGCAGATGGAGGCGTTTAGTCCCAGGATTCTTAGCTTTGTGATGAGCTTTGTGGGCAACATGGTATTGAATGCTGAGCTGTAGCCAATGAGCAGTATTCTCAGACAGGTGGGTGGATACTTTGAAGACTCTCAAATATAAAATATATTTTGCTTTGTTTAACACTTTCTTGGTTTCTACATGATTCCATATGTGTTGTTTCATTGTTTTGATGTCTTCACCTTTATTCTACATTGAAGAAAATAGTATGTATGAAGATTAACCATTGAATGTGTCGGTGTGTCCAAACTTCTGACTGGTACTGTATATATTTTATATATATTTATTGTCTGTGTATATCTATCTATCAACAGTGGCAAGAAGAAGTATGTGAACCCTTTGGAATTACCTGGATTTCTGCATATATTGGTCATTTGATCTGATCTGCATCTAAGTAACAACAGTAGACAAACACAGTGTGCTTAACTCTTGTGTTGTCTTAAGGGTAAAACATGACCTGCCACTGTGTTTAACAGCAGAGAAAACCCCCTTTGTTCATCATTTTGACCCTGCTGTTATAAAATCATTTACACACCACAAAACCCACAAATACACAAACACACACACACAATGACAAATTGAGATTATGTGTGCTACCGATTGAATTCAGCCAGCATCTACAGAAGAGGAAGATCACCATGGTTGGCACAGTTAGAAAGAACAAGCCTGAGCTCCCCCCTGCACTCCTCACAACAAGGGGGAGAGAGGCCGTCTCATCAAAGTCTGCCTTCACCACCACCACCACTCTAGTTTCTTACCTCCCAAAGAGGAACAAGAATGTGGTCCTCCTGACCACACTGCACAAAACTGCTGAGATCAGTGATCGTGAGGACAAGAAATCAGCCATCATTCGGAATTATAACCACAACAAAGGAGGTGTGGACAACCTGGACAAGGTTATTGGAAATTACAGCTGCAGGAGGATGACTGCTGCTGGCCCCTGGTCATCTTCCATTACGTCATTGATGTGTCCTCATACCAACCCTACCTGGATGCCTGATAAGCGAAACAAGAGGAGGGTGTTCCTGGAGCAGCTGGGAAAGGCCCTTGTAACTCCACCCATTCAAAGAAGGGAGCCCCTCCCCCACACAGCAGCCTCTGCAGCGCTTTTGAAAGCAGTTTTTTATTTGATTAATTTCACCTTTATTTAACCAGGTAGGCTAGTTGAGAACACCTTTATTTAACCAGGTAGGCTAGTTGAGAACACCTTTATTTAACCAGGTAGGCTAGTTGAGAACACCTTTATTTAACCAGGTAGGCTAGTTGAGAACAAGATCTCATTTACAGCTGAGACCTGGCCAAGCTAAAGCAAAGCAGTGTGACACAAACAACAACACAGAGTTACACATGGGATAAACAAACGTACAGTCAATAACACAATAGAACATCTATATACAGTGTGTGAAAATGAAGTAAGGAGGTAAGGCAATCAATAGGCCATAGTGGTGAAGTAATTACAATTGAGCAATTAACACTGGAGTGATAGAGGTGCAGATGATTTTGTGCAAGTAAGAATACTGGTATAAATACTGGTGTGCAAAAGAACAGAACCCCCCCCCAAAAAACTAATATGGTGATGAGGTAGGTAGTTGGATGGGTTATTTACAGATGGGCTGTGTACAGCTGCAGTGATTGGTTAGCTGCTGTGACAACCGATGCTTGAAGTTAGTGAGGGAGATATGAGAACTGGATGGAAATGCGGCGAAAGGAGGTGTTGGCTTTGGAATACCAGTGAAATATGCTATGAGTGGGTGGAGGTCCATGCACACACACTTGCATACTGTCCTACATGTGCTAATTAGAGTTGATTGATTTATATTCTTCACATTTTTGTTGTTGTTGTTTATACACCTTGTGGGTGGAGGCAATGGTTAAAAAAATGGGAGAAGACTTGTATTTTGTAGCTGAATTCCTCAGTGTAAAGTATATAAGAACATATCACCATGTTGCCACAACATTCAAGACTGTTATTGTTTCCATTCAATAAATTGCATACAAAACTACTTTCTGCATAAAGCCTATACTAGTGCTAAATAATTGTTTACACATATGCAGTACCTTTAGCAATAATAATACTAAACCTCTACTTTAGTAATGGAAACAATCATGACAGGTGTGTTGTAATTAAAACGTGTGGTGTCCACTGATTAAATCCAGTCTTTCTGCATTGTGAAGAGGGAATACCCAGATATTCACAAAGTCTGTGATGAATGACAGGTTGTTTCTGAAAGGAATTATATAACATCTGTACATTATAGGAACACCTGTAATTATAAAAGTACAATGATCGATGTTTTGCTTTAGCTTTGAGATGAAGAATCAATGGTAGACACCTTGCAAGTGCATTAAAAGATCAGCTGTACAAGTCTGTTTGTTGAAACTATACTTTCAGTTCCTGTTGATGCTATGTTCCAGACTTACTTCTCCCTGCACATCATAGCAATAGGAGGAAGAAGGATTTGGAAACTAACTGCAAATAACAATATGCTGAGCTCCGCCTAGCAGAGACATCTTTGTAATAGCAACTATTAATGATGTTTTATGGTATTAAAGTTAAGGGAAATCACCCTGGGCGGGTGAACCTCAGTAGGGGATAAAAAGGGAAAACCCCATTTTGGAAGCTGAGTGTATTACTTGCATATTACTGTAAGTGTAGACCCCTGGTTGCAAACCAGCTTGCAATCCTTAAACAAACTAACCTCTGATCAAATAAGGTTCCTGTGGTCTCTTGTATGAACTGAGGGCAGAAATCCCTTACATTTCTTCATGCAAAATTGATTTGGGTGTCACGTTCTGACCTTTATTTCCTTTGTTTTGTATTTATTTAGTATGGTCAGGGCGTGAGTTGGGTGGGCAGTCTATGTTTGATTTTCTATGATTTGGGGTTTTCTATGTTTCGGCCTAGTATGGTTCTCAATCAGAGGCAGGTGTCATTAGTTGTCTCTGATTGAGAATCATACTTAGGTAGCCTGGGTGTCACTGTGTGTTTGTGGGTGATTGTCTATGTTGTAGCTTCACGGTCGTCATTTGTTTATTGTTTTGTATACAGTGTCAGTACTTTCGGTATTAAAGATTTACCATGGACACTTACGACGCCGCATTTTGGTCCGATCCTTCTCGCCTCTCCTCTTCAGATGAAGAGGAGGACGACCGTGACATTGGGGTTTAAAATTAACTATTTTATTTATATTTTCTCCTAAAATGACCCAAATTGAACTGCCTTTAGCTCAGGCTCAGGAGCAAGGATATGCATATTATTGGTTCCATTTAAAAGGAAATAGTTAGAAGTTTATGGAAATGTAAAAGATCTGGTAAAAGATAATACAATGAAAAAAAACAACCGTGCTTTTCGGTTAGCTCAACCGTCCCGTTTAAGGGACACCGATGCCAAATAAGTTTTTAAGATGCTTTATTTTAGGGGTTTAGTGAAGGTGGGTCATTTTTTTACTCTTAGGACAAGGGGAGTATAGATGATGTTAAGACTGCACAAGGGTTCAAGTTTGCTGTTCACAAGAAACATTGCCTGATGTGAACCATGCCTCGAACAAAAGAGATCTCAGAAGACCTAAGATTAAGGATTGTTGACTTGCATAAAGCTGGAAAGAGTTACAAAGTATCTCTAAAAGCCTTGATGTTCACCAGTCCTCGGTAAGACAAATTGTCTGTAAATGGTTAAAGTTCAGCACTGTTGCTACTCTCCCAAGGAGTGGCCATCTGCAGCAATGACTGCAAGCTCACAGTGCAGAATGCTCAACGAGGTTACAGTTTTGTTCGATTGCTAAACGACAGTGGACACACCTGGAGTCACATGTGCAAAACTCTAACTACAGTCTGCACAGCAGCAGTTCATGTGGACCAAACTCTAGTTCGTTTTTCATTGCTTGAACACAGTTTTCAAAACTCTACACACTTATCCCATGACTTTAACCACAACCTGCACAACACTGTGGATTTACAGCACTTTGTTCAAATGCTAACACACTGCTGTCAAAACTGTGAACCACACATTCAAAACGGAATAGATTTCAGCCTTGTGCCTTTCAAACACTGCTGATTGCAATTTCAGCTGAAAGGCTAAGCAGGTGTCTTGTTTTAGACTTGTTAGTGAACACACACACATATTACAGTATATATAGGTAGAGCTCAGAAAGACTCATTTTGGAAAGGAAGATGGGTTTGTGGAGGGAGAAGGGTGGCAGGGAGAGGGCGGATGCGTGGAGGAAGACAAAGAAGACAAAGAGCTGTTATTTCAGATGAAATAAGGGCTACACTTATAGACCATGTCGTGAACCATGGTCTCTCATTGAGAGAGGCAGGGTTGAGGGTGCAACCCAATCTGCAAAGATCCACAGTGGCATCTGTAATGCGAATTTTCCATCATGCAAACAGGTGAGAGTTACATCCTTACAGTAAATGAAAACATTACAGGAATCTATTTTGTATTGCAATTATAGAATATTTACACAGATATATATTACAGTAAGTTTGACTGTAAAATATCTTTTTACAACAGGACCCAAAGGCTGCCCCCAACAGGGGGAAGAGGAAAAATATTTTCAGATGCGCAGGAAAATGCTATTGTTGACATGGTTGTTGTCAACAATGCAATATAACTGTGGGAGATTCAAGATAGAGTGCTGGCTGATAATGATATATTTGAAAATGTTAATTCTGTCAGCACAACAACTATTGCTTGAGTCCTAAAGAAACACCAAGTTACAATGAAACAGTTATACACTGTACCATTCGAGAGAAACAGTGAACGGGTAAAAGAGCAAAGATACCAATATGTCCAGGTAAGACGTCTGAGGTTACGTACACAGCTATACAAAATATTTACAGTACTTTTTTTGCTCATTACTGTAATTCTGTAAATTACTACAGACTATTGAAGCAAACTGCTAATTTTCATTTACCTTAAAGAATTGTTATAAATCATTTTCATTTACCTTAAAGAATTGTTATAAATCATTTTCATTTACCTTAAAGAATTGTTATAAATCATTTTCATTTACCTTAAAGAATTGTTATAAATCATTTTCATTTACCTTAAAGAATTGTTATAAATCATTTTCATTTACCTTAAAGAATTGTTATAAATCATTTTCATTTACCTTAAAGAATTGTTATAAATCATTTTCATTTACCTTAAAGAATTGTTATAAATCATTTTCATTTGACTTAAAGAATTGTTATAAATCATTTTCATTTACCTTAAAGAATTGTTATAAATCATTTTCATTTACCTTAAAGAATTGTTATAAATCATTTTCATTTACCTTAAAGAATTGTTATAAATCATTTTCATTTACCTTAAAGAATTGTTATAAATCATTTTCATTTACCTTAAAGAATTGTAATAAATCATGTGAAAGAATGTCACTCTGTTCTTTGAAGAAAATATTACTTTGCATGAAGTCACTGAAATGGTTCAAACTGTAAAGATGAAAAGTTAGTATTTTCTGTATTGGTGATGCTAGTGTTTTTACTCTCAGTGTTCTGAGTGACAGTGTGTGTTACCTCAGTGAGGGTTGTGCATAATGTTTGGCTGCACTGAGCGTGTTTTGAGCCATGTGTTAAGAGTTGTGTTACTTGGAATGAGTTTTGCAGGTGATGTGAACTGTTTAGCTCAGGTGACTGTTGGTAGTGCAGACTGTAGTTAGAGTTTTGCACATGTGACTCCAGTTGTGCCCACTGTCGTTTAGCAATCGAAAAAAACTGTAAGAAGAATCCTAGAGTGTCAGCTAAAGACTAACATAAATCTCTGGAACATGTTAACATCTCTGTTGATGACTCTATCATACGTTAATTAGGGAAAGGTGTTCCGCTAATGGAACACCTGGCCAACAGCCAGTGAAATTGCAGAGCGCCAAATTCAAACAACAGAAATCTCATAATAGAAATTTAGAAGTAAAATAAAAATTCCTTAACTGAAAAATGATTTCAAAAGACTTAAACCTCTTAAGGATATTGAAACGCTTGCGTCTCTCCTAGCCAATAGCCTGGAGCCTGAAATGCAGAGCGGCAAATTCAAATAGTATGAGATAAAAACTCAAACTTTCATTAAATCACACATGCAGGGTACTCAATTAAAGCTACACTCGTTGTGAATCCAGCCATCATGTCAGATTTTAAAAATGCTTTTTGGCGAAAGCATGAGAAGCTATTATCTGATAACCCCCCCCCCCCCGAAACACACGAACGAGACGTAAACAAAGTAGTTAGCGTAGCCGGCGCTACACTAAACGCAGAAATAAAATATAAAACATGCATTACCTTTGACGAGCTTCTTTGTTGGCACTCCAATATGTCCCATAAACATCACAATTGGTTCTTTTTTTCGATTATATCCGTCCATGTATACCCAAAATGTCCATTTATAAAGCCTGTCTGATCCAGAAAAAAACAGCTTTCCAAAACGCAACGTCATTTTTTTAAATAAAAAAAGTTGTCTATAAACTTTGCCAAAATCCTTCAAACTACTTTTGTAATCCAACTTTAGGTATTTGTAAACGTTAATAATCGATCAAATTGATGATGGGGCGATCTGTATTCAATAGCAGTGAGTCAACAAATCATGGATGATTTTCTCTCTTTCATACATATCCGGTGTGTGACAGGAAGTGCCTATTCTTCATTTCACCAAGAATTAACTTCAACCCAATTCCCAAGACTGGCGACATCGTGTGGAAGTCGTAGAAACTGTAAGCTGGGCGTTATCTATTTTCCCTTGCCATAGACAATACAGGGACCTGGCGGAGGGATTTTTTATATTTTTTTCTGAACAGTTTTTCCTTGGGTGTTTGCCTGCTACACAAGTTCTGTTATAGTCACAGACATGATTTAACCAGTTTTATAAACTTCAGAGTGTTTTCTATCCACACATACTAATCATATGCATATACTATATTCCTGGCATGAGTAGCAGGACGTTGACATTTTGCACGCTTTATATCCAGAAGTTGAAAAAAGGCACCCTAACTACTAAGAGGTTTTAATTTAACTGCGATTATCTGAGGACAGCTCTCAGCTAGCAAAACATTACATACAGTTACAAGCCAAGTAAAGGAGTCACAAAAGTCAGAAATAGCGATAAAATGAATCACTTACCTTTGATGATCTTCATATGGTTGCACTCACAAGACTCCCAGTAACACAATAATGGTTAGTTTTGTTCTATAAACTCCCTCTTTATGTCCAAAACCTCTGTTTTGTTAGCAAGTTTTGTTCAGTAATCCACTGGCTCCAAAGTGGTTTAGTTCAGGTATCCATTGGCACAAAGCTCGGTCAGCAGCAGGCAGACGAAAAATCTAAAAAAGTATCATAAAAGTTTGTAGAAACATGTCAAACGATGTTTATAATCCTCAGGATGTTTTTGTCATAAATAACCAATAATATTTCAACAGGACTCCTTCAATAGAAAAGGAAAAACAGGAAAGACGTGCAACAAACAAATTTCCACTGTCATTGGAAGTGATGTTACTCCCTCATTTTTCAGAATACAAGCCTGAAACAATTCCTAAAGCCTGGCCACATGTAGTGGAAGCCATAGCGATCACGAACTGTGTCATAGGTCTTTGTGTGGTGGATAGGATGGAGAGAAAATAAAAGCAATCCCTGGATGGATTTTCCGCCATATCAGTTCTGCTATACTCACAAACATTATTTTAACAGTTTTGAAACTTTAGAGTGTTTTTCTATCCAATACTACCATGCACATGCATATCCTAGCTTCTGGGCCTGAGTAACAGGCAGTTTAAATAGGGCACATTATTCATCCAAGCTACTAAATACTGCCCCTGTTTCCAGAAAGGTTAAACACTAAACAAGAATGGTGTTCATAAGAGGACACCACAGAAGAAGCCACTGCGGTCCAAAAAAAACATTGCTGCATGTCTGAAGTTCGCAATAGAGCGAACGATAGCAAGCTGGACAGCTTGCTATCATCTATGGAAAAATGAATTACCAAGATTATAAAGATATTTTGCAGGAGAATGTAAGGATATCTGTCCACCAATTGAAGCTCAACATAAATTGGGTGATGCAACAGGACAACAGGACACAGAAATGAATCAGCAGAATAAACATAATAAAATACGCCTTCTGGAGTGGCCCAGTCAGAGTCCTGACCTCAACCCGATTGAGATGCTGTGGCATGATCTCAAGAGAGCGTTCACACCAGACAGAACATTGGCAGCAGCAAATGGGGATCCATATTTTTTTGTGACCTGTTGCCACAAGAAAAGAACAAAACCCATTGTTAATACAACCCATGTTTGACTAGTTTCAGGAAACTAGGTTCATGTCGCAAGTCATGATGACTTCATGACTTCACAGGAGAGGCGATTGAATGTTTATTTTTATATATTATTTCATAAAAAATTATTTTTTGGCAGAATAGCCTTCTTGAACATATGAACTTTCATGTGCCTTAATAACAAACTTGTATGCCATCTATATATACGAATTAAATTGTTAAATTATGAAACTTGCTGGTTTTAGCCACAGAAAAAGTTGGCAACCTTCGCGCTAGCCATGATTGGCTGAGATAATGACTGGACATGCCGAGAGATGAGTTTCGGATTGGTCTGTCGTGTAGAATCTTCTTTATATACAATTATTTGTGTAGATAAAAAGTTGTGATTGAATACTTTCAGGAAGACGATCTTTACCATGCTGACTCTAAAAATGAATCAGACGATGTGAACCAGAGTGATTTGACACGATGGGCTAAGCAAGCTGTACAAACAAAACAGAAACGACACAGGATGTCTTCCTTATTTAAAGTGGTTCCAGTTTGCTGTGAAGAATTCATGCATGTGGAAGAGTCCAGCTACATTTTCTGCATTTCTAATTTCATCAGGATGTTGCAAGTTAAAGCTTACTGTTGTCACGCTCCGACCTTATCTCTGCTTTCTTGATATTTTGGGTCAGGGTGTGACGAGGGTATGTTAGTTTTTTATTGTCTAGGGAGTTTTTGTATATCTAGGTTTTTTTGAAAGTCTAGGTATATGTAGGTCTATGGTGGCCTGATATGGTTCCCAATCAGAGGCAGCTGTTTATCGTTGTCTCTGATTGGGGACCGTATTTAGGTAGCCATTTTCCTAGGGTATTTGTGGGTTCTTGTTCTGTCTGCACTATACATATTAGCTTCACGGTTCGTTTTGTTATTTTGTTTGTTTTGTTCAGTGTTCATTCTTAATAAAAGAATGTACACATGGCACGCTACGCCTTGGTCTCCTCCTTACGACACCCATGACAACTGTTCTCTATCTACCTGACATTAGGCTGCTGGCTGCTAACTAGCTAACATTGAACCTATTTGGTTAACTTTAGCTAGCTATGACAATCATTTTTTATTGCTAGTATTGTATGAATTGGGAATATGGTTCATTATTTAGCTAGTGTCATAACATGGCCCTTTCTGGGTATAGAAAGGCATCCCCCTGTTAAGGGATTTTTTTTATCAATGATGACTAATTATGTATACATTTCAATCAGGACTGACTAATCAGAATACTATTATGTTAGTGTATATAAATTTTCTTTCTTAATCTTAGTACTGAATATAATGTGCGTGAATGAATCAAGGATTAGAACAATGACGATCTGTTCCTTGGTAGGAATGAATAAACTAAATCTTCAGACCGGCTAGAATGCTTATCTACACCGGAAAACCTTGGCTCAGCCGTAAATTATATTAAATTGGTAGGGAGACGGATGTGGGAAGGCTTGAGATACAGCCTTTGTACTGGAACGGAGATGGCACTGGTTGGTGCTGAAACTAATGACATAATTTTCAGTTTATAACCTGTGGTAAACTGTATCGTGTTCAGTACTCTCGTGAATAAACTCTGCTGATTGACTTTAAGACTGGGCTCTGTCCATTATTATAGAATAAGGGTCTTACAAATCCTTATGAATTGACAGAGTGTTTAATTTTAATTGGGTATTAAAACATAGAGAAATTGAATTCCTTTAATCTCTCTCCCTCAAACACCCAGGTTCTGTATACTGTATACTCCCCTTGTCTCAAGGGTAAAAAAAATGACCCGCCTTCACTAAACCCCTACAATAAAGCAGCTTAAAAACTTTTTGGGATCGGCTTCCACGGGACGGTTGAGTAGGCTAATGCGATTAGCATGAGATTGATAGTAACAAGAACATTTCCCAGGACATAGACATATCTGATAATGGCAGAAAGCTTAAATTATTGTTAATCTAACTACACTGTCCAATTTATAGTAGCTATTACTGTGAAATAATACAATGGTATTGTATGAGGAGAGTGCACCATTTTCAACATGAAAATGTATTAATAAACAAATTGGGCAGTCTTGATACAAAATGTTGAACAGAAATACAATGATTCATTGGATCAGTCTATAACTTTGCACATACACTGATGCCATCTAGTGGCCAGAATCTATACATGGGCTGAAATAATACATTATGGTCTTTCTCTTGCATTTCAAAGGTGATGGTACAAAAAAGATACAAAATAACTTTGGTTTTTTTCATTGTATTGTATTATATTTTACTAGATCTGTTGTGTTATATTCTACTATATTCCTTTCACATTTCCATAAATGTCAAAGTGTTTCCTTTCAAATGGTACTAATAATATGCATAAATCGCTGAAGTTGGAGACTTTTATCTCCCTCGCCAACTTTAAACATCTGCTATCTGAGCAGCTAACCGATCGCTGCAGCTGTACATAGTCCATCGGCAAATAGCCCACCCAATTTACCTACCTCATCCCCATACTGTTTTTATTTATTTACTTTTCTGCTCTTTTACACACCAATATCTCTACCTGTACATGACCATCTGATCATTTATCACTCCAGTGTTAATCTGCTAAATTGTAATTATTTGCCTACCTCCTCATGCCTTTTGCACACATTGTATATAGACTATTTTTTTCTACTGGGTTATTGACTTGTTAATTGTTTACTCCATGTGTAACTCTGTGTTGTCTGCTCACACTGCTATGCTTTATCTTGGCCAGGTCGCAGTTGTAAATGAGAACTTGTTCTCAACTAGCCAACCTGGTTAAATAAATGTGAAATAAAATAAATATCCTTGCTTCAGGGCCTGAGAAATAAAAAGGGGCTAATCCTTAAGAATTTTAAACCCCAAATCTATTTTGCATGAAGAAATGTAAGGGATTTCTGCCCTCAGACCACAGGAACCTTATTTGATCAGAGGTTAGTTTGTTTAATAAGGATTGCAAGCTGGTTTGCAACCAAGGGTCTACACTTACAGTAACTTGCAAGTAATACACTCAGCTTCCAAAATGGGGTTTTCCCTTTTTATCCCCTACTGAGGTTCACCCGCCCAGGGTGATTTCCCTTAACTTTAATACCTTTAATATTTATAAATTCATAATTAATAGTTGCTATTACAAAGATGTCTCCCAATCCTTCTTCCTCCTATTGCTATGATGTGCAGGGAGAAGTAAGTCTGGAACATAGCATCAACAGGAACTGAAAGTATAGTTTCAACAAACAGACTTGTACAGCTGATCTTTTAATGCACTTGCAAGGTGTCTACCATTGATTCTTCATCTCAAAGCTAAAGCAAAACATCGATCATTGTACTTTTATAATTACAGGTGTTCCTATAATGTACAGATATTATAAATTCCTTTCAGAAACAACCTGTCATTCATCACAGACTTTGTGAATATCTGGATTTTCCCTCTTCACAATGCAGAATAACTAGATTTAAGCAGTGGACACCACTCGTTTTAATTACTACACAAATCTAATCAAATCAAATTTATTTATATAGCCCTTCGTACATCAGCTGATATCTCAAAGTGCTGTACAGAAACCCAGCATAAAACCCCAAACAGCAAGCAATGCAGGTGTAGAAGCACGGTGGCTAGGAAAAACTCCCTAGAAAGGCCAAAACCTAGGAAGAAACCTAGAGAGGAACCAGGCTATGTGGGGTGGCCAGTCCTCTTCTGGCTGTGCTGGGTGGAGATTATAACAGAACATGGCCAAGATGTTCAAATGTTCATAAATTACCAGCATGGTCCAATAATAAGGCAGAACAGTTGAAACTGGAGCAGCAGCACGGCCAGGTGGACTGGGGACAGGAAGGAGTCATCATGTCAGGTGGTCCTGAGGCATGGTCCTAGGGCTCAGGTCCTCCGAGAGAGAGAAAGAAAGAGAGAAAGAGAGAATTAGAGAGAGCACACTTAAATTCACACAGGACACCGAAAAGGACAGGAGAAGTACTCCAGATATAACAAACTGACCCTAGCCCCCCGACACATAAACTACTGCAGCATAAATACTGGAGGCTGAGACAGGAGGGGTCAGGAGACACTGTGGCCCCATCCGAGGACACCCTCGGACAGGGCCAAACAGGAAGGATATAACCCCACCCACTTTGCCAAAGCACAGCCCCCACACCACTAGAGGGATATCTTCAACCACCAACTTACCAAGACTGAGTATAGCCCACAAAGATCTTCGCCACGGCACAACACAAGGGGGGGGGGGGGCAACCCAGACAGGATGATCACATCAGTGACTCAACCCACTCAGGTGACGCACCCCTCCCAGGGACGGTATGAGAGAGCCCCAGTAAGCCAGCCCCTGTAATAGGGTTATAGGCAGACAATCCCAGTGGAAAGAGGGGAACCGGCCAGACAGACAGCAAGGGCGGTTCGATGCTCCAGAGCCTTTCCGTTCACCTTCCCACTTGCCTGGACTGTGCTGATGTATTTCTCACATGTGCAGCACATAGTATTTGTCCTCCTCTTGCCTGCCCCAGTTGCAGCCTCAGGTGGATCAGGACAAGATACAGCCCTTATCTCAGCTCACTGGTCACCATAGCAACACCCACTCATAGCATGCACTCCAGCAGGTATATTTCACTGGCCATCCCCAAAGCCAACACCTCCTTCCAGTTCTCTGCTGCCAATGACTGGAACGAATTGCAAAAATCACTGAAGTTGGAGACTTATATCTCCCTCACTAACTTCAAGCATTGGCTGTCAGAGCAGCTTACCGATCGCTGCAGCTGTACACAGCCCATCTGTAAATAGCCCATCCAACCAACTACCTACCTCATCCCCATATTACTTTTGTGGGGGGATTTTTCTGTTCTTTTGCATACCAGTATTTATACCAATATTTCAACTTACACATCCTCATCTGCAAATCTATCACTCCAGTGTTAATTGCTAAATTGTAATTACTTCACCACTATGGCCTATTTATTGCCTTACCTCCTTACTTCATTTTCACACACTGTATACAGATTTTCTATTGTGTTATTGACTGTACGTTCGTTTATCCCATGTGTAACTCTGTGTTGTTGTTTGTGTCGCACTGCTTTGCTTTATCTTGGCCAGGTCTCAGCTGTAAAGGAGTTCTTGTTCTCAACTAGCCTACCTGGTTAAATAAAGGTGAAATTAATCAAATAAAAAAACTGCTTTCAAAAGCGCTGCAGAGGCTGCTGTGTGGGGGAGGGGCTCCCTTCTTTGAATGGGTGGAGTTACAAGGGCCTTTCCCAGCTGCTCCAGGAACACTCTCCTCTTGTTCCGCTTATCAGGTATCCAGGTAGGGTTGATCTAGTTCCATATCACGAAGGCATTGTATGTTGACACTTTTATGGTAATGGAAGATGACCAGGGGCCAGCAGCAGTCATCCTCCTGCAGCTGTAATTTCCAATCACCTTGTCCAGGTTGTCCACACCTCCTTTGTTGTGGTTATAATCAGAATGATGGCTGATTTCTTGTCCTCACGATCACTGATCTCAGCAGTTTTGTGCAGTGTGGTCAGGAGGACCACATTCTTGTTCCTCTTTGGGAGGTAAGAAACTAGAGTGGTGGTGGTGGTGGTGAAGGCAGACTTTGATGAGAAGGCCTCTCTCCCCCTTGTTGTGAGGAGTGCAGGGGGGAGCTCAGGCTTGTTCTTGCTAACTGTGCCAACTATGGTGATCTTCCTCTTCTGTAGTTGCTGGCTGAGTTCAATCGGTAGCACACATAATCTCAATTTGTCATTGTGTGTGTGTATTTGTGTTTTTTGTGGTGTGTAAATGATTTTATAACAGCAGGGTCAAAATGATGAACAAAGGGGGTTTTCTCTGCTGTTAAACACAGTGGCAGGTCATGTTTTACCCTTAAGACAACACAAGAGTTAAGCACACTGTGTTTGTCTACTGTTGTTACTTAGATGCAGATCAGATCAAATGACCAATATATGCAGAAATCCAGGTAATTCCAAAGGGTTCACATACTTCTTCTTGCCACTGTTGATAGATAGATATACACAGACAATAAATATATATAAAATATATACAGTACCAGTCAGAAGTTTGGACACACCGACACATTCAATGGTTAATCTTCATACATACTATTTTCTTCAATGTAGAATAAAGGTGAAGACATCAAAACAATGAAACAACACATATGGAATCATGTAGTAACCAAAAAAGTGTGAAACTAAACAAAATTATCCACCCTTAGGTCCCACCTAGAAAAAGTAACCCCTTTCTGAGAATGCTGTTCATTGACTACAGCTCAGCATTCAATACCATAGTTCCCACAAAGCTCATCACTAAGCTAAGGACCCTGGGACTAAATACCTCCCTCTGCAACTGGATCCTGGACTTCCTGACGGGCCACCCCAGGTGGTAAGGGTAGGCAACAACACATCTGCCATGCTGATCCTCAACACTGGGGCCCCGAAGGGTTGGGTTCTTAGTCCCCAACTGTACTCTCTGTTCACCCACTACTGCGTGGCCAAGCACGACTCCAAAACTATCATTACGTTTGCTGACAACACAACAGCCTGATCACCGACAACGATGAGACAGCCTATAGGGAGGAGGTCAGAGACCTGGCAGTGTGGTGCCAGGACAGCAACCTCTCCCTCAATGTGAGCAAGACAAAGGAGATGATCGTGGACTATGAGAAAAAGAGGGCCGAACAGGCTCCCATTAACATCGATGGGGCTGAAGTGGAACGGGTCTAGAGCTTCAAGTTCCTTGGTGTCTACCTCACCAACAAACTATCATGGTTCAAACACACCAAGACAGTCATGAAGAGGGCACGACCACACCCTTCAGGAAACTGAAAAGATTTGGCATGGGTCCCCAGATCCTCAAAAAGTTCTACAGCTGCACCATCGAGAGCAACCTGACCGTTTGCATACCTGCCTGGTATTGCAACTGCTCGGGATCTGACCTTAAGGCACTACAGAGGGTAGTGCGTATGGCCCAGTACAATCACTGGGGCCAAACTTCCCGACATCCAGGACCTATATACTAGGCGGTGTCAGAGGACGGTCCAAAAATTGTTAAAGACTCCAGTCACCCAAGTCATAAACTGTTCTCTCTGCTACCACACGGCAAGCGGTACCGGAGCGCCAAGTCTAGGAAGAAAAGGCTCCTCGACAGCCTTCTACCCCCAAGCCATAAGACTGCTGAACAGTTATTCAAATGGCCACCCAGACTATTTAACCCCTCCCCCTTTGTTTTTACACTGCTGCTACTCGCTGTTTATCATCTGTGCAGAGTCACTTTACCCCAACCTACATGTACAAATTACCTCAACTAACCTGTACCCTCGCACGCTTATTACTGGTTCCCCTTGTATATAGCCTCATTATTGTTATGACATTTTCTTGTGTTGGAAGTTTCCAAAACTGTCAAAAATATTGTCTGTGAGTATAACAGAACTGATATTGCAGGCGAAAGCCTGAGGAAAATCCAATCAGGAAGTGACTCATGTTTTGAAACCGTTGTGTTCCTATTGGCCACGTATTCCTTAAGGTGTCTACAGCATTTTGACGGCTTTATGTTGAAGAATGAATGTTTAAAATTACTACTTTTGTATTTTGAATTTCGCGCTCTGCAATTTCACCGGATGTTGTCGAGGTTATATCTTTATAATGACAATGGTCTAATGCCTCCTATCAGAATGACCTGTAGAACACACCTGACTCTCCTCCACCAGTCATACAAGGAGAATGGTCTAATGCCTCCCATCAGAATGACCTGTAGAACACACCTGACTCTCCTCCACCAGTCATACAAGGAGAATGGTCTAATGTCTCCCATCAGAATGACCTGTAGAACACACCTGACTCTCCTCACCAGTCATTCAAGGAGAATGGTCTAATGCCTCCTATCAGAATGACCTGTAGAACACACCTGACTCTCCTCCACCAGTCATACAAGGAGAATGGTCTAATGCCTCCCATCAGAATGACCTGTAGAACACACCTGACTCTCCTCACCAGTCATTCAAGGAGAATGGTCTAATGCCTCCCATCAGAATGACCTGTAGAACACACCTGACTCTCCTCCACCAGTCATACAAGGAGAATGGTCTAATGCCTCCCATCAGAATGACCTGTAGAACACACCTGACTCTCCTCACCAGTCATACAAGGAGAATGGTCTAATGCCTCCCATCAGAATGACCTGTAGAACACACCTGACTCTCCTCCACCAGTCATACCAGACGAATGGTCTAATGTCTCCCATCAGAATGACCTGTAGAACACACCTGACTCTCCTCACCAGTCATACAAGGAGAATGGTCTAATGCCTCCCATCAGAATGACCTGTAGAACACACCTGACTCTCCTCCACCAGTCATACCAGACGAACGGTCTAATGTCTCCCATCAAAAAGAAAGCAAGCACTTGTTCAGAGTGAGCGGTCTGTCTACCAGAAGATGGTTGATGACTGCTAGACCACCAGTCAAGACCTGCAGTCGTCTCTGGGGGCCCCTACTGAACCAGCAAGCAAAGACATCAGGATGCATCAATCCTCAATCCTCTCAGTATTAACTCATAATAGGGGTTAGAGGTCAATCTTCTCAGAATAACACAGTTGAGCACATGGGAATGGTTTGCTTTAATGGATATGACCCTAGTTCCATTGATGGTGGGAGGAGTGACAATGAAGAAATATACAGTGGTAGAGGAAGTATAGACTAAATAATTGACTGTCTCTTCCTCTGTTTCACCGCGTCGTCAGCAGGGCCTTGTGTGTGTGGTCAGAACATGAAGGAGGAGGAGGGTCTATAAGTCTACAACTGGAGATCACAGTCTCACTTAGCATCAAGACAGGATGAAACTCACACTGCTCTGCTGGCAGCTCTGTAAGTACTCTCTCTCCCTGTGTGTGTGTGTGTGTGTGTGTGTGTGTGTGTGTGTGTGTGTGTGTGTGTGTGTGTGTGTGTGTGTGTGTGTGTGTGTGTGTGTGTGTGTATGTGTGTGTGTGTTTGTGTGTGTGTGTGTGTGTGTGTGTGTGTGTGTGTGTGTGTGTGTGTGTGTGTGTGTGTGTGTGTGTGTGTGTGTGTATGTGTGTGTGTGTTTGTGTGTGTGTGTGTGTGTGTGTGTGTGTGTGTGTGTGTGTGTGTGTGTGTGTGTGTGTGTGTGTGTGTGTGTGTGTGTGTGTGTGTGTGTGTGTGTGTGTGTGTGTTTCGGCAGGTGAGATGGAACATCTATATAATATCTATATGGTTTAATATCTGTATAGTTTAATATCTATATAGTTTAATATCTATATAGTTTAATATCTATATAGTTTAATATCTATATAGTTTAATATCTATATGGTTTAATATCTATATGGTTTAATATCTATATAGTTTAATATCTATATAGTTTAATATTGCTATTTCGCAACAAAGTCTCCTTCACTCATGCTGCCAAACATACCCTCGTAAAACTGACTATCCTATCGATCCTTGACTTCGGTGATGTCATTTATAAAATAGCCTCCAGCACTCTACTCAGTAATTTGGATGCAGTCTATCACAGTGCCATCCGTTTTGTCACCAAAGTCCCATATTACTACCCCCCACTGCGACCTGTATGCTCTCGTTGGCCGGCCCTCGCTTCATATTCGTTGCCAAACCCACTGGCTCCAGATAATCTATGTCTTTGCTAGGTAAAGCCCCGCCTTATATCAGCTCACTGGTCACCATAGCAACACCCACCGGTAGCAATAACCTTTAAGCATCAGCTGTCAGAGCAGCTCACTGATCACTGTACCTGTAAGTAGCCCATCTGTGAATAACCCATCCAACTACCTCATCCTCATATTGTTATTTTTAATTGTTTTGCTCCTTTGCACCTCAGTATCACTACTTGCATCTTCTGCACATCTATCACTCCAGTGTTTACTTGCTAAACTGTAATTACTTAGACACTACGACCTATTTATTGCCTGAACTCCCTAATCTTACCTTATTTTGATATGAGTCTGGAAGGAGCGTTTGCAGTCTAGCCAGACACCTAGGTACTTATAGACGTCCACATATTCTAGGTCGGAACCATCCAGGGTGGTGATACTAGTCGGGCATGCGGGTGCAGGCAGCGACCGGTTGAAAAGCATGCATTTGGTTTTACTAGCGTTTAAGAGCAGTTGGAGGCCACGGAAGGAGTGTTGTATGGCATTGAAGCTTGTTTGGAGGTTAGATAGCACAGTGTCCAAAGACGGGCCGAAGGTATATAGAATGGTGTCGTCTGCGTAGAGGTGGATCAGGGAATCGCCCGCAGCAAGAGCAACATCATTGATATACACAGAGAAAAGAGTCGGCCCGAGAATTGAACCCTGTGGCACCCCCATAGAGACTGCCAGAGGACCAGACAGCATGCCCTCCGATTTGACGCACTGAACTCTGTCTGCAAAGTAATTGGTGAACCAGGCAAGGCAGTCATCCGAAAAACCGAGGTTCCTGAGTCTGCCGATAAGAATATGGTGATTGACAGAGTCGAAAGCCTTGGCAAGGTCGATGAAGATGGCTGCACAGTACTGTCTTTTATCGATGGCGGTTATGATATCGTTGAGTACCTTGAGTGTGGCTGAGGTGCACCCATGACCGGCTCGGAAACCAGATTGCACAGCGGAGAAGGTGCGGTGGGATTCGAGATGGTCAGTGACCTGTTTGTTGACTTGGCTTTCGAAGACCTTAGATAGGCAGGGCAGGATGGATATAGGTCTGTAACAGTTTGGGTCCAGGGTGTCTCCCGCCTTTGAAGAGGGGGATGACTGCGGCAGCTTTCCAATCCTTGGGGATCTCAGACGATATGAAAGAGAGGTTGAACAGGCTGGTAATAGGGGTTGCGACAATGGTGGCAGATAGTTTCAGAAATAGAGGGTCCAGATTGTCAAGCCCAGCTGATTTGTACGGGGCCAGGTTTTGCAGCTCTTTCAGAACATCTGCTATTTGGATTTGGGTAAAGGAGAACCTGGAGAGGCTTGGGCGAGGAGCTGCGGGGGGGGGCGGAGCTGTTGGCCGAGGTTGAAGTAGCCAGGCGGAAGGCATGGCCAGCCGTTGAGAAATGCTTATTGAAGTTTTCGATAATCATGGATTTATCAGTGGTGACCGTGTTACCTAGCCTCAGTGCAGTGGGCAGCTGGGAGGAGGTGCTCTTGTTCTCCATGGACTTCACGGTGTCCCAGAACTTTTTGGAGTTGGAGCTACAGGATGCAAACTTCTGCCTGAAGAAGCTGGCCTTAGCTTTCCTGACTGACTGCGTGTATCATGTACCATAGTGATAGTTCTCTCTGTGCGTTTCAGTGTTTCCATCATGTACCATAGTGATAGTTCTCTCTGTGTGTTTCAGTGTTTCCATCATGTACCATAGTGATAGTTCTCTCTGTGTGTTTCAGTGTTTACATCATGTACCATAGTGATAGTTCTCTCTGTGTGTTTCAGTGCTGTTGAGTACACTGGTATACTGTAGCCTCGGACAAGGTGGAGGTGAGTACATTTCTCTATATTCATCACCTGTTCTATAATAGTAACATTTCTCTATAGTCATCACCTGTTCTATAATAGTAACATTTCTCTATATTCATCACCTGTTCTATAATAGTAACATTTCTCTATATTTCTCTCTCTCAGCCAATCATCAGTTATTTGTGTAAGTACTGTGCTTGTTGAGTGCCCTTCCCTCTAAGTCTGTTGTCAATTTGCTGTACAATATCATTGTATCTGGTCGACCACAATTTTTTTCCAGAAGTTTGCTAAGGTTTGGTATTAGGCTGACTGGTCAGCTATTTGAGCCAGTAAAGGGGGCTTTACTATTCTTAGGAATGACTTTAGCTTCTCTCCAGGCCTGAGGGCAAACGCTCTCTAGTAGGTTTAAATTAAAGATGTGGCAAATTCATCCGCTATTACAGTCAGTTATTTCCCATCCAAGTTGTCAGAACCCGGTGGCTTGTTGATAGACAACAATAATTTCACACTGACATACGGAATTCAAAGCACAATTCTTGTTCTTTCATAATTTGGTCAGATAATTGGATGTGTAGTGTCAGCATTTGTTGCTGGCATATCATAACTAAGTTTGCCTATCTTGCCAATTAAAGTTTCTTAGGGCTAGGCCCCTTTTTTCTCAATTTCGCCTGCATGACGTGCCCAAAGTAATCTGCCTGGTTCTCAGGCCCTGAAGCCAGGATATGCTAATAATATATAATAATAATATATAATATATATAATATAATTGGTACCATTGAAAGAAAACACTTTGAAGTTGAAGTTTGTAGAAATGTTAAAATAATGTAGGCGACTATAACACAATAGATTGGTTGGAGAAAATCCAAAGAAAAACCATCCAGAATAAAAACAAATTGAGAGACCATCCTAATTTTAAAGATTAGCTCTCTGGATGCAATTCCTATGGCTTCCACAGGGTGTCAGAAGTCTATGTTCAAGGTTTTAGGCTTGTAACTTCAAAAACTAAGAAGAAATCTAAGTTTTAGCACAGGGACACAGTCTTGGAAATTCGTACTATGAAGGCACCTGCTAAAATCGGTTTCCTATTGAACATACTTCTTTCCATAAGATAGTTTGATTATATTTTAGGGTATCTTGAGGAGTGTATAGAAACATATTTGACTTGTTGAAACAAAGTTTCAAACAATCGCATGGCATGCTTTTGCTGTAATAGCTACTGTTAATCAGAGATAGATGAAGAAGAATCTTTCAACAAGACACGTATATGTACCTAAATGTTAAAAATCCATCAATTTTACGATTATTGACTTGAATTGCTCCAGTTTCACCAGAAGTTGTCCCACTAGCCCTAAGAAGCTCTGATTGAACCATGTTGTAAAGTGTTG
The DNA here is from genome assembly GCF_002021735.2 of Oncorhynchus kisutch. Taxonomy (NCBI): domain Eukaryota; kingdom Metazoa; phylum Chordata; class Actinopteri; order Salmoniformes; family Salmonidae; genus Oncorhynchus; species Oncorhynchus kisutch. Next base: position 2,356,451 of record NC_034189.2, on the reverse strand, counting down.
ATAACTGTAGCTCTGATTGAACCATGTTGTAAAGTGTTGATAACTGTATCTCTGATTGAACCATGTTGTAAAGTGTTGATAACTGTATCTCTGATTGAACCATGTTGTAAAGTGTTGATAACTGTATCTCTGATTGAACCATGTTGTAAAGTGTTGATAACTGTATCTCTGATTGAACCATGTTGTAAGTGTTGATAACTGTAGCTCTGATTGAACCATGTTGTAATGTGTTGATTACTGTATCTCTGATTGAACCATGTTGTAAAGTGTTGATAACTGTATCTCTGATTGACCATGTTGTAAAGTGTTGATTACTGTATCTCTGATTGAACCATGTTGTTAAGTGTTGATAACTGTAGCTCTGATTGAACCATGTTGTAAAGTGTTGATAACTGTATCTCTGATTGAACCATGTTGTAAAGTGTTGATTACTGTATCTCTGATTGAACCATGTTGTAAAGTGTTGATAACTGTAGCTCTGATTGAACCATGTTGTAAAGTGTTGATAACTGTTGCTCTGATTGAACCATGTTGTAAAGTGTTGATAACTGTATCTCTGATTGAACCATGTGTAAAGTGTTGATAACTGTAGCTCTGATTGAACCATGTTGTAAAGTGTTGATAACTGTAGCTCTGATTGAACCATGTTGTAAAGTGTTTGATAACTGTATCTCTGATTGAACCATGTTGTAAAGTGTTGATAACTGTATCTCTGATTGAACCATGTTGTAAAGTGTTGATAACTTTAGCTCTGATTGAACCAGTTGTAAAGTGTTGATAACTGTAGCTCTGATTGAACCATGTTGTAAAGTGTTGATAACTGTAGCTCTGATTGAACCATGTTGTAAAGTGTTGATAACTGTATCTCTGATTGAACCATGTTGTAAAGTGTTGATTACTGTATCTCTGATTGAACCATGTTGTAAAGTGTTGATAACTGTAGCTGACAAAAGTGAAGTAGTTGGCAATATCAGTTGGTTTAGTGATGAATGATTCAATGAATGATGGAGCTGAGTTTGCCTTTTTCCCAAAAATGTATTTAAGGTATTGTGATGTCATTATGGGGTATTGTGATGTCATGATGGGGTATTGTGATGTCATGATGGGGTATTGTGATGTCATGATGGCTCCAAGCTTTTTAGTATATAATTATTTATCATTTATTTGTGTTTATATTAGTCACATGATTTCTTAATTTGCAGTATGTTTGCCAATCAGTTGGGCTGCCAGATTTATTTCATGCCTTTTGTCTCATCCCTCTCAACCATAAATTTTTGAATTCCTCATCAATCCAAGGGGATTTAACAGTTTTTACAGTCATTTTTCTTAATCGGTGCATGCTTATTAATAGCTGGAATAAGCAATTTCATAAATGCGTCAAGTGCAGCGTCTGTTTGA